>NW_019265290.1:155801-157754 GCF_002742605.1 Olea europaea var. sylvestris
AATGCACTTGATGTAGCCAAAACACAGTTGTACCACTTCACTGCAATTGTGATTGCTGGGATGGGATTTTTCACAGATGCTTACGATCTCTTCTGTATTTCTCTGGTAACCAAATTGCTCGGCCGCATATATTACCACCACGAGGGGGCAGGAAAGCCTGGCACTTTGCCTCCAAATGTGTCTGCTGCAGTTAATGGCGTCGCCTTTTGTGGTACGCTTGCAGGCCAACTCTTCTTCGGGTGGCTTGGTGATAAATTGGGTAGGAAAAAGGTCTACGGAATGACCCTTATGCTTATGGTCATTTGCTCAATTGCTTCTGGCCTGTCATTTGGGAATCAACCGAAGGGTGTTATGGCTACACTCTGCTTCTTCCGTTTCTGGCTGGGCTTTGGCATTGGCGGTGACTACCCGCTCTCGGCCACAATCATGTCTGAGTATGCCAACAAAAAGACTCGTGGAGCATTTATAGCTGCAGTTTTTGCAATGCAAGGTTTCGGAATTATGGCTGGTGGAATGGTAGCAATCATTGTGTCTGCATCATTTAAGGCCGGATATCCTGCCCCTGCATATCAAGATAATGCTTCTGCTTCGACTGTCCCAGAAGCTGATTATGTTTGGCGCATAATTTTAATGTTCGGTGCACTTCCAGCTGCACTCACTTACTACTGGCGTATGAAGATGCCTGAAACAGCACGTTATACGGCATTGGTTGCCAAGAATGCCAAACAGGCAGCTTCTGATATGTCCAAAGTATTGCAAGTTGAACTTGAGGCAGAACCTGAAAAGATCGAGGGGCTTGCTCAGGAGAAAGAGAATAGTTTTGGCTTGTTTACAAAAGAATTCCTCCGACGCCATGGACTTCACTTGCTTGGAACGACTAGTACATGGTTCTTGCTGGACATTGCCTTCTACAGTCAGAACCTTTTCCAGAAGGATATTTTCACTGCAATTGGATGGATTCCTGCTGCCAAAACAATGAATGCAATCGAAGAAGTTTACAGAATTGCGAGGGCTCAAACTCTTATTGCCCTCTGCAGTACTGTACCAGGCTACTGGTTTACAGTAGTATTCATTGATAAAATCGGAAGATTTGCAATTCAGTTAATGGGATTCTTCTTCATGACAGTGTTTATGTTTGCTTTGGCTATTCCTTATAAGCACTGGACACACAGAGAGAACCGAATCGGATTCGTGATTATGTACTCACTCACGTTCTTCTTCGCCAATTTTGGGCCAAATGCCACGACATTTGTTGTCCCAGCCGAAATTTTCCCAGCAAGATTAAGGTCCACGTGCCACGGTATATCAGCAGCAGCTGGCAAGGCTGGAGCCATTATTGGGGCGTTCGGATTTTTGTATGCTGCTCAGCCTACTGATCCAAACAAGACTGATGCTGGATATCCTCCTGGTATTGGCGTTAGGAACGCGCTTATTGTTCTTGGTTGTGTCAACTTCCTCGGAATGTTGTTCACTTTCTTGGTGCCTGAGTCGAAGGGTAAATCACTGGAGGAAATGTCGCGGGAGAATGAAGATGAAAATGGGACTGAATCCGAAATGAGACCACAAGGTGGTTGTGAAATGAGGACAGTTCCAATTTAGTTAATTTCAAGTTTTTGAACTTGGTACAGATGTATGTCTGTACTTCAGATTTATCTTAAGATGAGATGAAATAAGCCTTCCTGTCTTGCTTGTGCACAGCTTAAGAGGGAATAGACGAATAGTATTCTCTCTATATGTTTGATGTTGAATGTATTGTGAAAATCTTTCCAATCGAATTCAGTTTCTTTCTTGTTATTATGAAGGAAACTTTATTGAGAATATAATTGTCTTTCATTAATATGAATACATTATTAAATGTTACGTTAATAGAACTTAAGAAAACAGAATAATGGAAATGTCACCCAAGTTTTGGTATTATTTAATAGATACGTACAAGTAATCAAAAGTATGTTT
>NW_019265290.1:164905-179818 GCF_002742605.1 Olea europaea var. sylvestris
GATGACTCTTGAAACGATTAATCATGCTTTGCTTAATAGAAGCATATCCCAATTGCCAAACATGTCTTTTGAAGATCGCCACTTACTCCAAAGAAAATCTCTAGAATTTTGTATTGTTCTAAAAAGCGTAAAGCGTAGCGAAACATGAAGGTCAAGCTTCGGCCTAAGCGTAGAAAAAGATTTTCTTATTTAATATTATTTTAAAATTATAAATCAATTTAAAGATTATTTAATAATTAAATAAAAGAAATGGTAATAAACATAAGGCGAGCTAGGCACTGCTTTTAGAACACTAGAACTCTAGGATTAATAATACTGAAATTATTAATCCAAACGACCAACTTGAGAAAAATGATGATTTTATTTTATTTTATTTTATTATTATTATTGTTTTTAGTAAAATAAGCTAAAATAGCAACAATAAATTCTTGGAATATAATCAAATCATGAAAAACAAATCTACTCTAATCTTTAATTACCTGTTGTTAACCCATTTTCTTTTTAAGTAGACAATCAACATTTCTTACATGTCAACTTTCTTTCTCGAGATATATTGCTCCAATCTTTATCTATATCCCAATTATATTTCTATGATAGATACAAGTAAAAAACGCAAGACTATACTAGAATATCAATATATATGTTTATCTCTTATAAGACCTAGAATGTGGGAAATAATTGTTTATTATTTGAGTTAGAAATGCGCTTCACCTCTCAGTATCAACAAAAGCAATCCTAGAATTTGCGAAATAATTGGATGGCAACACATTCAATAATAAATAATCAACTAACAAGAATTTCGTCAATAAACGAGTAGTTAATTTCTAAGGAGTTTACAAGGTTTTATTCTAATTCTATCTATAGAAAATTTAGCTGAACGAAATTTGACTAGGAAGATACAAGATAATTAAAGAATACGTCACCCAAAAAATTAAGGAGAAAGGGTAAGGTACAAACCTTAATCTTCTTTAATAATCTTAGACCGTCCTGTCTTCAACTTGAAGACAATCCCCACCTTAAATGATTAGTGCCAAAAACTTGACCACTAAATTATCACGAGTGTATGAATCGTGACAAATAATATAATAATGAGTAAAGAAACGTTTCCACGAGGACCATATTATTAACTACTGAAATTATTAGCTCCAAGTTCTTGCCCGCTAGAGGGTAGCTCAAGTGACCCAAATGATGACGATTGAGTTCAAGCCCTAGCTTGATCAAGTAAAAGTGCGACTTTTTCTTATGGAAGGGAAAAGCGTGTGGACGTTCAAGATGTAATCCTAGTCATCGATTGCAAGATTGGATTAGATCATTTGAATGGCACTATAAAAGGCCTCCAGTTCCCCTTCTAGGGTATTCTGAATTGAGTAGATTTTTCGTTCTATGAATTGGAGTAGGAATTCAAATTCTTACCTATCAGAATGTAGCATGCATATATGTAATGTAATTTCAATTAACTATAATTTATAAATATAAATTAGTTTGATTTTAACTAAAGCAATTTCGTCCAATTCTATGTACGAAAATCCACACACGGTTGAGAACAAGAGGATCAACACATGTTATTGAAAACCTACGGTTGAACACTTTTCGTCAACCTTTGTCATGAACTTCGCACATAGCAATTTAAGTGTACATGTCTTTCAATGCCGCCTAAAATCTAAATAAATAGCATTACTCTGACAAATGAGCATGTAACTTGATATACAAACTGCTCAAAAAGTTCTTGAATTTCAAGCAAAAGAAATACGGTTAGCAAAACCTTCAATAAAAAACAAGTCTCATCAGCGAACTTCTCCAAACGGTCAAATCAAAATTACAATCTCCAGTTTAACTAAATAAAGGGGCTAAACAACTCAAATCTTTTCTCTGATTTGTTGTAAACCGCGAAACTCTCCTAAGGAATCCAAGTGCAGCAGTTTACTTATTTTCTCCACCTCCAGCAGCCCCTGTATTGTTCAAACTAAAACAAACTGTGAGCACTCATACAGGAAATGGATGAATTTAACTATTTATTGCCAAAATACAGATGAATAAAATCAAGAATTATAAAAATAGATATCCACCAAGCAATAGAAGTTAGGCTCAAGTCCATCGAAGGCAAGCAAAAACTTTAGTACTTAACAATTTAGAAACACTGTATATCAATGTCATTCACCTCATATTCCGGAAAAAATATGCCATCTCTTCACGCTTCTTTGCTCTCTTGTGGGTGCCCAACTTCTTCTTCGCCACTTTCAGTGCTCTCTCATCCTTTCCAACTTTAAGAAGCTGCTACTTCATTATCCTGATTTTTCATAATCAACATTCTCTTTGTTATTCCTGAATCTTCATTATCCTCATCATCTCCTTCTCCAAGTAAACCAAACTTGAAGCACTGAATGCATTATTGCTTCCATCTTTCTTGGCCTTTCCTTTCTTTTTACCAGCAAATTTTGAATGCGGAGCCTCAGTGTCATTGCCTTCTTCATCCTTTGTGTCCTCCAGCTCAGTCTGCTCACCATCATCATCCTCTTTAGGTTCTATTCTCCTCAAATTTCTCTCTCTAGCCATGTTGACTAACTTTACAAATGAAGTCGTCCTCAAGTTGTAAGGATCGCCCTAGGGGGACGACATGGCCGAACTGCTGTTATCCTCGGAGCACCACAACGAAGCCGCAAGCTATGTAAACCACAACATTTATGCTGATGGCCTGGCTTATTTTTTCCCATCAGAGTACTATGGAGATGTCGAGGTCCAGAAACTCTGTAAAAACCTAACCTCCGAACCCTTATTTTCAAATGTCTTAAAAAAGAAACAAACAATTACAATATATTATATAGCTATCAAAACTAGATATAAGAACATATGATTAAAATTGAAAAAAAAAATGACTACCGAAATGTATAACATACATCTTTGGTTGGATGATCAACACCAGAATCACCAGAATCTCGACTCAGATTACGATATGATTTTTGGCAAAATAAGTGATCACAGTTCAAATTTCGACTGACCTCCACATCAGACATACACAAAGGCTTTCAAATATCATTAAAACCCCAGAGCCACATGTTAAACAAAGAATCAAAATATAACGGGTATTTCAAACAATTTAAATAAATAAACTTCTGTAATTATATAACACTACAATAGCATATTAATAAACAATTCCCCCCTACAATACACAGACCTATCAAATCTGGATATTTGAAGCAAAACATCGTCATGGGCGTGGAAACAATAAAATTGTTGAAGAAAAAGCTTACTTCTCCCAATGGCGAATTCTCCGGTTCCCGGATCTGCAGCCTAAAATGGATATGGCGTGTAACTTCAGGAAATGGGAGAAATTTTTTTATACAGCTAGGGTTGGAATTGGGGGCGGGAATTGGGCTCATGTTTCCCCCTGATTTTTCTGGGCGTAGTACTTTAGTCCTAGCGGACCTTAAATTAGTATGGGTTGAGCGAATTTGAGAGAGATAGCACTAAATGATCGTAATCTTTTTGGAATATTTCTAACGAGATATTTTCGCAAATGGTCCCTGAAACTTGTGTGATTTAAAATTAGTCTTGCGATCCGTTTAATAGCTAAAATTAAATAATGTTAAATAATTGATCACTACATTAGCGAAATCCACTTTTAGACCTGATGTTGATCCGTTAAACCTTGACAACTACTATGATCATTTGTATATATCGTATATTTAAAACGATCAAAATAAAAAGTTGGAGTGAAAAGCTCACGTTTAGCCAAAATTTAACAGAGTCCATTCCAAATCCAATGTCAGCCTATCAAACCTTGACATCACCTTGACATCAACTCACAATAGTTGATTTCATATCATTAAATTACAAACCACAAAAGACGAGATTTTTGGAGATGCCCTGTAATGAGAGGAGTTTATATATATATATGTACATCAAGATGCCTAGATGTAGTCTATAATCTTCTCTTAAAGGAAGGTTTGTTGCTTATCTTGTGGGCACTACCCTTAAATTCCTGATATGTTGTTTGTTGGAATTAGGTTTTTATTGATATTGAGAGATTGCTTGTTTATAATTGAAATTACCTTCGAAGAAAAAATAGACAATTCAAATGTCATGTTATCCCTGTTAGTTTAGTTTTTCCCAAGAAGGATAGAAATGAGTGCCAAGGAAGTGGGAAGTACTTGTAGGTCCCATTTATAGAAAGTGGATCTTATAAACTGATGCAAGTGATCTGTACTGGACAACAGTTCTCTTGGAGGAAAAAGACGGAAAAAGAAATATTTGTGGATAAAATCGTGAATAATTCTCAAGAGCAGAAAAACATTACCATTCCACTTTCAAAGAAATGTTAGCAGTCAAGCGTGGTGTCAAGAAATTCCAATTTCATCTCATTAGACATAAGAATTTTGGTTGAAATAGATATATCAACATTCCCTAAATGCTCTCATTCAAATAAAAATAACTCCCAAACAATGTTTTGAAAATCGAACTGACCGAAAAAATGAGAACCAGATAGAAATCCACTAGGGTAAAAATCGATTGAAATGAAACCGTCAAAAATTTCTGTGAACCATCCAGTTCAATTGGAATCTGTGAACCGAATGAGGGTTTTTGAGGGTTTAACAATCGATCTCCAGCAAATATATCAATTGATTCCCCCTAACTCATTTATCAATAAAAAAATTTTAATTTTTAAAATTCTTCCCTAACTCATATAATCAACTCTTTGAAATAAATACACATCTCTCCCCTTTATATCACGAATAATAAAGAAATGACAAGTAATAATCATGTAAAACACAAAGAGGAATGAGTAAAAAAAATATGCACACGTGTGATAAGTGCTTCTAAACTCCCGTAAGGAACTCTTAAAATGTTAAATCAATGAGAATTGTTCCTTCGAAAAGTTTTTTTTTTTTTTTCAGCTTGCGCCACTTTCTGAAATAAATTTCGTTCGACAACTAAATAGGATCCAAAAATTACAAAATTTAAACTACAGACACTTGACACATAGGAGAATTATAGGTTAAAATTTCGTGCATAAATTCAATGGGCAGATTGGTCAAATTTATTATCAAACCCGGATCTAGTTATTCCCGGATGCATTCTGTCAGCTCTGGGAAAAACATCCATAACTTGAGTTTTACACAACCAAAATTTGTGATTTCAAATTCGAGAGATAGATAACTCATATGGCTATCCACTCCATCTGGAATCAACTCAAAATTTCAAGAAATTTGGTCTAGGCGAATTTTTGAACAGAGATCAGAAACTGAAAGGATCCAAATTCCTAACATTGTTGTTCGTATGGATTAAATAAACCACCATAGAATATCCTACCAAACATGAATAAATTTCAATCAAACTTCCGTCTTTAAGCTTTCAAAAACGAATACTAATTCAAATAATTCAAATGTTGAAAACATTTATTCCAACTAAACATGATTCAATTAATGACTCTTGGGGTTCACATCAATGTACCACCACTCCCCTCCACGCTGCCTTCGATCGCTTTAATCTGAAATAGTTAGGAAAGAATGAGTATTTCATAGAAATACTCAATAGATTCATACACACGTTAAATCCAAACATGGTATACTTTAAGCATATATTCTTGTCATTAAGTCTTTAATCAATGGCATGTCGGAGACAACATACCAACATTTGGTGCACTACTACGCCACCAAGTTCATATTTCTGGTGCACTACTATGCCACCAGGTCGAAATTAATCTCCCATAAGGAGTCACATAAAGCATATATAATTCACATCTATACATGCTGAAATATAACATGAACTGGAATAAAAACGGGGTTTGAATCTACCTCTATTGAAGCAAATGTGAAGGTTTAAGCGCCGTGTCCTTGTTCTTGAGATTTTCTTCTTGGCAATATGTTTTTTTTTTTTAATATGTATTCTTCTTACTGTTTTATTCAGGAAAAAGGGGGAAAACTAATATTATGTGAAGGTAAGGAAAGACGTGTGCCAAAGGAAATTCGACTCAATTTGGGCTCTTTCCTTCAATAGGTCCAGGATAATTATAGACCAATTTAAATCATCCAATCAAATCCTCAAAGACAGCAAATAGCATTATTCTAGCAAATAATATGATAATTGATATGCACATCACACGTGAAATCCAACCCAAGCATTAACCTAGAGAATGTAATTCCTTCAAAATTCAATAGCCATAGCTTTACTTTAATTCCCTCTAACTTGGTTGTCTTTATCTGGATTAATTTCTTTTTGAAACCATTATGCACGATTAATTATAAGCCACCAAACGAGTCTAATATTGCTGTAAAGATTTTCATAACTTCAACAATTTAATAATCAATCTCGCAATACTGAGCATATGCTAGGAACTAGGAATTTTAACTAAATCACGACTTATGTGAATACTATCTCTATTAAAATTAAACGACAAAAACCTAACTTACTATAATCTATCTCAAAATATTCTCAGGGCAACAAGCAACTAATATGGACTAGACAAAGTTAGCGTACTAAATGCATGGCCACTTACTGTACATAAATTGGGAAACGATTTGTAATGACGTGAAATTAATTATTATTATTATTATTATTATTATTATTATTATTATTATTATCATTATTATCATTATTATTATTATTAAAAAATTTCGATCGCTACACCAGTTGCCATGTGCCAATGCTTTTCTCAGGTGATGATGACCTGCAAGTGATTTGAAGGTTCGAGGCTTCGGATTGATGGTTGTGGACGATGGTGACATCACCATCTATAAGTGTATGTGATTGAGAGAGTGATGTGACAGGAGTTAATCATGATATCTCTTGAGATTACGGCGGTAGAATGCCAAGTTGAATTTTATGATCGAACTCACATCTGTTGGAGTGGGGCCTACAAATAAAAATTATGAGACGGGAGGTCCGTCGTCAACATATACCCCCAGGTCAGTTCTACTTTATAGTAGGATTGACCTCTAAACTAGACTGGCTCGTTTCTCTAAAATGTGTCATTATTGCAACGCTAGTGTCACGTTTCTGTTGGGATGAGCTGTACAGCATTCGTGGTGGCTTCCTTGGGAAGCTTTTGCCAAAACGATATAGTTTTGGCTAGGTGAATCTAATTCATCTGTTTTCCCTCCTTTACTTCATCTAACGGTCCAAACAGAGTCTCTTGACATTCTTTCCCTTTTTTAAACTCCTCTTAGCTTTCCATTCTACCTTTTATCTTATACGAACACTCTCTACACCAACAAGAAATCTTCAGCTCGTTCTTTTCCCTATCTGAGTGGGGTCTCCATTTCTCAGTTCCCAGGTATTCTCCTTTTCAGAAAAACTCCTTTCTTTTCCTTGCTTTTTGTCACAGTAATTGTATAAGTTTGAACGAGTCGAAGGTGCACTCGTGGGTTAATCAGCAGGAAGAGTCTATACCTTGTATTCTCACCTCTTCTTCTTCCTCCAGTCTAAGGTATCAAGAAGTCTTAACCCCGATCCCGATTTCCATGGTCAACCTAGGTGGTTTAGGGCATCCTAGCGAGATGGAACGAGACTTGGGGAACTATGGGGAAAGAAACGGGCTCCCATGCTGGAGATGAGGGGGATAGCGTAGAAGAGTGGGGGGTGTCTTCATATAGTTCAGTCGTAACAGGAGATCTTGGTTGCTTGGAAGGCTAAGTATAATATTTCAAGCTCGATCGTGATGGTAATACCAGATCCTTCGGACCGAGCTAACACTCCACCTTTAGGTTGTGTCACATTAAACTCAGTCATTTTAAATGTCGGCCTTAGGCTTTTCTTCCCGAGGGTCATTCATAAATTCTTGTCTTCCTGGGGAATAGCCCCGACTCAGTTATGCTTGAACAGGTGGAGGACATTGATAGCCACCCTTATTTTGTGGAGTAAGCTAGGTAACTCCGAGCTGTCTGTAGAGCAGTTCAACTCACTTTTTACTTTTAAGGAGGATAAGAAGAACTCGAGGTGGTGCTACACTAGCGTACGACCTAGGACGAGGGGTTCTTTAGTGTTGGATACTCCTTCATCTATCAAAAATGGGAGGATCTTTTTCGTCCTAGGGGAATGGCAGTTCCATCCTACCGGGGTGGAGAGGAATGATGTAGTTCCTACTTTTTATCACTCTCTGTGTAAGTTTTATATTTTATTTTTGTTATTACTCATTCATATATATATATTTTTTATTGCTAAGGCCTTGTTGACCTCCTCGTTTCATCACAAATTATAGGAAGATAACCCTGACCCCAGCCATTCAGAGGAGAGTTGAGGCAATAAGAGCCTTGCCCAAAAGGCATAGTGATGCGAACCCGACTAGCAAGGTTGCAATCGAACCCATAGGAATTGACACCGGATCCCAAGAACGCCCAAATAATGATCAAGGTTTAGGATTTAATCTCTAATCGATGAACCAAGCAACTGAAGGTATATTAAATCAACGACCTCTAGATCACAAAGTCTCGAAATTATACCAGAATTTTTGGATTTGATTCAAAGAATTAATGAATCAAACAACCCAACGGTAACGACGACGCAAAGGACCTTTTGATTACACAACCCAAAGAAATCAACCCGATATTTTGTTTGAATGCCACAAGATATAAAATCTTGATAAGTTCGATACTTTGAAGCAAAAGCTTCGAAAGAGAAATCTCCATTAATTCATCATCATAAAAATCTTGGTAATACAATTGTAGAAGGAATAAACTATTTATACTAGCTAAAACCCTAAGAATATTGAAAAAGGAATTAAATTATAAAAATCCTAATTATACTAGAAATATAATTAAAAAGATATAAAATTATAAGAAACCTATTTTAATAAGGAAACTAATATTAAAGGATCACCGATTGTCGGCCAATATAGAATTTTATCCCAATTTGTAATTTGCGTGAAATCTGAATTTTCTGCCTCCGTTCAGAACTGTGCGACCACAAGGATGTTTTATATGCGGTCGCATGGTTAAATAAATTTCAGCCCCTGAAATTCTTGTGGCCGTGTGTACGACCGCATTGGAGGAACCAGGGTGCGGTCGCATAGATGTAAATTCTAGCAGTTTTCTCCTGCTTGCTTCGGTTGCACAACTGATCCAGTTGGTTTTGCCTCCCATTTCCCAGCATTTCACAGCCTTTTAATTCTTTAATGTCTGCCACCAATGTGTATATGTTTTATAATTCAGCCACAACCAATCCTCCAAGTTGGTTTTTTGTCTCTGTCTGCTCATAAATATATAATGAAAGCTGCCTACTCATCTTCATCATGCAACCTGGAATTATCCTTAAATTATGCTTGCTAATCTTCAACATTTAGCGCTTCATAATCTCGATCAACCAATTGTCCAGCATTATCACATTCATTTGGCCTTCAATTCAGTTCAAATATTGGCCTCGACCCCTCGCCAACATGTGATAAATATTTGGTATCTCGTGATGCAACCCAGATCACATCATAGAGGTCGTGTAAGTTCGTGATTTCAGACGCAAACCTATTTTAGGCGCGGTTACTTCGTCCAGCCTCACCGACCTCCGTACTGCCCAGGACTTCCATTCCTCCAACCACGTCGTCTAGTAAGTATCATCTTGTTCGTGAGAGTTCGCATTATCGTCTTCTCTCTCTCTCTCTCTCTTTTTTATACTAAATTTGTCATATTCATATGTCTCAGCTCAGGATCTAGCCATGCTAGGATACAAAGTCGCGAAAGCTACTGCAGCTAACAAAGGGAAGAGGAAAGAGACCCCAGTTCAACAAGTAGATTGACCTTCTGATTCTGAAGAGGTGGATGAGGTTCTACAACTGAAGAGGAGCCGAGCTGAGGTGGCCCCGACAAAGGCTTCACCTATGATTATCTCACTTGAAAAATCGTCAGTGGTACCGGTCCAGATGTCAGCTCCGACCTCCCCATCCCTGTCTACTTCTGCTGGGCCTGGACCGTCCGGTCATTCGCGATCGCAAGATAGGTGTCCGGAACTTTAGAGACTGAGTGTGGATGGCTTAGTTGGGCATCACCCTGACATATTTTTAGATGTCCTCCAGGCTCCATCTCCGTCATGGGAGTCTATATCCGCTTTCCCGCCTCCCTTGAGGGACTTTGCCACCCTTCTTACTCGGAGCTGGAATGAACAGGAGCAAAACTTCCTCGTAGAGATGCCAGTTGGGAAAGTTATCATCTTCGCTCAACTTCATAGCCATAGATCTGTTTTATACATGATGTCAATGGCTAAAAAGGTAAACTCCTTGTGGGCAGTACGCATCCGTTTTTCAATTTGTTCGGTGGGTCCAATTATTTTCTTTCTTGGCGTGAAAGTCGAACTAGATAAGATGCAGGCTAAGGAGCAGGCTATGGGCCTTTATGAAAGTATGGAAGCAGAACGGCCAAGGTTCGCTACTAAGGAGAGATAATGCGAGGACCGGCTTAACAAGATGGGCGTGGAGTTGGAAGCGAAGTCGGCCTCAAAGCTCCGTTTGTTGGATGATAACGTGACCTTGATGTTAGAAATTCAATACCTTCAATTCACCGGATCTTTCATGTTGGATCATCAAGAATTTCAAGATCTGTAGTACCTCCAATGATTTGTGATTGGCTTTTCACTGATTCTTTGGGCTGCAAAAGATGAAGAAAAGTTGCTATGGAGAGTACTACTCTCTACTCCCCCTTCAACCCTAGAAATCGATCCTCCTTTCTTGCTTGCATTCGAGATAGAGAGGAGGAATAGCCAACATATATATATAGAATTTAGTGGGTCAATTATATATGAGTGGAGTGAGAGTAGGGGCCTCCATGTGTGTTAGTAAAATGGCTCATCCCATTATGGGCTCACAAAATGACTAATGAAATGCTAGTCCATAAAATAAATCCAACAATCTCCCACTTGGACAACATTTCATTTAATCATTACATAAACACCAACAAGCATCTCAAAACCAAAGGCCTTGCTCAAAATGTGCCTACAAGTTCAAACCAATGAATGATATATCGGCAGGATATACAACACATGACCAATACTTGTAATCACGTAACATAGGCCAATGAGATGTAGAAGCAGTATGGAAAAATCGAAAAAGTGATAAACACCCGTTTCCATAAGAAGCCCTAGAGACAAATCTGAATGTCTTGAAAAACGATAAGCCTTATCCAAAATACAGTTGTAGCATATAGCCTAATGACTATACCGATAGAGTATATGACACCAAACATATACATACAACTGCCAGGCTTAGACATAGACAAAAAACATATTGTCTCTTATAGATAAAACGCCTTGTCCACAATGCGCGTGACTCAGGCATAAGACTAACCAAAATGTCTCAACACATATAATCATTGCCTTGTCTAAAATGCGCGTGACTCAGGCACGAGACTAATCAAAGCGTCTCAATACATAAAGTATGAATTGTCCAAAATACAGGTAACCCAGGCACGAGACTGATCAAAGTGTCTCAATACATAAAGTATGCCTTGTCCAAAATGTGCACGACCCAAGCACGAGACTAATCAAAGTGTCTCAATACATAAGTATGCCTTGTCCAAAATGTGCGTGACCCAGGCACGAGACTAATCAAAGTGTCTCAATACATAGAGTATGCCTTGTCCAAAATGTACGTGATCCAGGCACGAGACTAATTAAGATGTCTCAATACATAAAGTACGCCTTGTCCAAAATGTACATGACCCAGGCACGAGACTAATCAAAGTGTCTCAACACACAAAGTACGCCTTGTCCAAAATATAGGTGACACATGCACGATACTAATCAAAGTGTCTTAATACATAAAGTACGCCTTATCCAAAATGTACGTGACCCAGGCACAAGACTAACCAAAGTGTCTCAATACATAAAGTATACCTTGTCCAAAATGCACATGACCCAGGCATGAGACTATCTAAAATGTCTCAATATATATAAACATTGTCTTGTCTTTGATTAAAGCCCTTAGCAACAAGCCTAACTTTATATCTTTTTACCTAACCTTGAGAATTATACTTGATCTTGAAAATCCAATTATAGCCAATAGGCCTACAGCCACAGGGTAGTTCAACTAAGTCCTATTCTCTGTTTTGACACATTGATGTCATCTTATTATGCATAGCATCCATCATCCAAAATGAAGATTTAGGACTATCGATGGCCTCCTTAAAAAAAAAAAAAAAAAAAGGGACCGGATCAAGAGACGTAACAACATTAAACTTATGCTCATTAACATCAACCTCAGTGTCAACAACGGGGTCTTGGACAATAGTATTGGCTCCCACTGTCAATGGTGACACAGCCACTGGTAGAGGAGTAACCTAAACAGGTATAATAATAGGTTCCTCCCTTAGCACTTCACGTGGTGCGGAGCTCCCACTGTCACTAATGTCCTCAAAAGAAAATGGCTCAATTAGATTCTAGTAATATTAGAAGGGCAATAGAATCTAGATAAAAGTATCCACTAGGCAACTTTATATCCATGCTAGAGTTTTATTAAAAATAACTCTTACGCACTATGCTAGAGCCCATGACACACACAAGGCTCTTACGCATGACATAACAAAATAATTAAATACAAGGACTTGAGATGACCCACTACCGAGAGGATAGAATTTAGCCACCAAGTGCCAAGCACTTAATTATTATCTTTGTCGTCCTAAGCATCCTACCAAATAATGATTTACCGAGAGGGCAAATTCACTATCCGTATGGATCTTAGTTTAAAATCATTAAGCGGAAACATAAACAATATAACAATCCCGATAATTTATCATGACTAGTCCCACGAGATGTGAGTACATAGCCACTCCAAACCATCGATCCTAAGCATCCTACCAAATAATGAATTACCGAGAGAGCAAATTCACTATTCGTATGGATCTTAGTATAATATCATTAAACGGAAGCGTAAACAATATAACAACCCCGATAATTTATCATGACTAGTCCCACAAGAGGTGAGTACATAACCACTCCAAACCATCGGTATACAACAATCATGTAATCTATATGGACAAAATATTTATTCATCTTAAAATAGATTATCCATTCCTTTCTCGAATTAAAAAATTGTGGAACAATATCACAAAATTCATAAATGGGTATCTTTGAAAAACATTTGATTATTATAATAATAAGTTTATTATTAACAAGAAATTTGGTATCGATTTTCCAAAGCCCCAAAAAAAAAAAAAAAATGCTTTTCAAACCCAACAAGTCAACAAAAGTGGCTCAAAATGGTGACTGTACAAAAATTTAATCCCTTGAAAATCATTGTCAGATAGGGTATAAGACTCCTAAAATTGCTGCCATCCACCATTTTGATATTAGAATAATAATTATTATTATTATTACAACAATCATACGTAAAGACTATGTTTGGCTAAACTTCAAAAGAATTAATTATAAACTTTAAGGGCTTTAACTATAAAATTCAGAATTTTAATGGCCCAAATTAAGTAATTTTCAAACCTTAGGGACTAAATTATTAATCCCAAAACTTAAGGGCCCAATTGGATAAACTTTAAACTTTAGGGACTTAAAATCCCTAAACCTAATTGCAAGCAGGAGTATCAAGTTATCCAATTTACATGTAAAGCCCCCCGCCCCCCAAAATCACCCAAATCGTAATTGAAAACGCTAAGGAAATTTTTCTTCCAGAAAATCCTAGCGGCGCCGACGTCAGTTACTCAACATACAAATTATAACGTTTTGCAAGTTCCAATAAGTCAAGACACCCAATACAGTTATTCAATGATGGATATAATAGTCAATAGCAACTTTAAATAATCCTCGCATCAGTGTGTGTGTGCCATTATCCATCATGCAATACAAACTACAAAGTATACACCGGAGCCCCCAAGGCACATCTCTAAGGGGTAAAAGGGGCGGGTGGAGAAATTCAACTTTGCTTGAGGCTGCTACATCAAGGGTTCAAATCCTAAAATATGGATTTGGCTCTTGGATAAGTGCAAGTGTACAAGCAGTTTTCCACCCTATATCCTTGGAGGCATAACCTACGATTTACCTTCCTCACGATGCTCCAGTGCAAGGGTGGTGGGGAACCCTCTAGGTTGGGGTTCAACCTTTTTACAAAGTATACACCGGAAACAAACCTTGAATTCCGTGCAAACATATCTTAATTTATTAACTCCAGTGCACTTTAGTTAATTCATAAATCTTCATATTCATGTGGCAGCCACAATAATATATTATAATTAATAGTTGCCGTAATTCTTGATCCAATTAAGCCGAAGAATATTGATCCATAAATAAAAATTGAATTCAATAGTTTCTGGCTTTCTGAATTCAATTTCATATTCACGTGGCTGCCAAAATTATATTTCTAAATAAATTGAATTCATTAACCACTCAGATTCATAATCACATGGGCCCGCAATTATATGGTTAAACATTTCACTCACAATTAAAATCCAAATGAGAAATGAATTTATCAAACGGCCGATGGTAGCCGTAATATTCTGACTTTGTATCCAATTGTGCCACCACAGAATCTTGATCCACAAATGAATAAAATAGGCAAAATAAAATTGAACAAAGTAGAATTGAACCGCCACCGCAACAAGATATATATGTTTGACATTTTAATTGCGTTAACAATTTCCATAAATCAGATTCTGGAAGAGGATGGTCACGGAGGAGAGTTATAATAATCCATTTTGGTTAAAACTTTTCCAAAATCCAAGATTTAAAATTTTATGGCCAAAAAATTCAGATCTCAAAATTGAGAAATTCAAATCATAAATTTCAAAAGATTTTAATCCAGATCTGGAAAGAATATCAAGAATAACATGCCGTAAAATTTTTAGATTCAACAAAACTAGATCCGAAATTGTTAAATCTGAAAACTTCGAAAATATTGCAAGAATCAAAACACAACTTTGATTCTCAATAATTCAACATGAGTGGCTCTGATACCAATTGTTAGAAATTCAATACCTTCAGTTCACCGGATCTTTC
>NW_019265290.1:180883-273362 GCF_002742605.1 Olea europaea var. sylvestris
TGTTATCATGTAAGGTCCTTTCCAGTTGGGCCTAGTGATCTGGATCCGACCTCCCTCGTGGCGAGGAATATTCTCCTTAGGACCAAGGCCTACTTCGAACTCCCTTTTTTGCACTTTTTTGTTCTAATTACCTGGCATTCCGTTGTTTGTAAACTGCGTTCTGGAGTTTGGCTTTATTTCTTTTTTCTTCCACTAGATCTAGTTCTCCATTAAGAGTCATTTGATTCTCTTCTTCGCTATAGGCAGCTGTGCGGAATGATGGAATCCCGATCTGTAATGGGATTACAGCCTGTACGCCGAAAGCTAGTGAGAACGGAGTTTCACTCGTGCTTGTTCTGCTTGTTTTGGTAGTGGTGCAGTATGACCATAGTATACCGGGGAGTTCTTCAACCCATCCCCCTTTGAGCGTGTTAAGTTTTACCTTCAACGTGTGTTTAATAATCTTGTTGATAGCCTCAACTTGGCCATTGCTTGTGGGTGATTAGGTGTGGAGAAGTGTTTCTTGATACCGAACTCCTCGTAAATTTTTTTTAGGCATTATCAAACTGTTTCTCTCTATCAGTGACAATAGAGTGAAAGATGCCGAATCGGCATCTAATGGACTTCCATATGAAGTCAGTTGTTTTTTGTTCGGTGACTTTGGCAAGCGGTTCAGCCTCGGCCCATTTGGTGAAATAATCCACTGCTACAATAGTGAACTTAACTCCATATTTCCCTTTGGGCATAGGTTCAATCAAGTTGACCCCTCCCCCCCACTTTGCAAAGGGCCAGGAAGCGACTACTGGGTTCAACTCACACGGTGGTGTTCTAATGATAGGGGTGAAGCGTTGGCATTTATCACATTTCTTCACAAAGTTTAGGGCGTCTTGCTTTATTGTGGGCCAAAAATATCTTTGGCGTATGATTTTGTGGACTAAGGATTGTCCACCAGAGTGGCTTCCACACATCCGCTCATGTACGTCTTGCAGGGCATACTGCGCTTCTTCTTCATTCTAACATCTAAGCAGAGGGGTGGAATATAGATTTACTAGAAAAGATATATTCGTTAGAGAATGGAGATCGAAAAAAAGTCTTTTGGTAGGCGATTTTCCTCTTTTGTAGAGGACATTGTTAATCAGGGTGTACCTGGTCGACCTGGTTCGGAGCCTTCTGACTTCGGTTACATCGCTAGGGCATTATCTGATCTTGAGGCGTAAGATTATTTCATCTAACCAGGTTGATTTGTGATCAATCATCATGAGTGTCACTTCGGCTAATTCAGTGGTGGGTTGTGATATTCTTTCCACCGGGATGCTATTAAATTCTTCAATCCCTTCGCTAGTGGCTAATTGACCCAAAGCATCAGCATGGTTGTTCTTGGATTGGGGAATTTGTTTGATCTAGACAGTTTTGAAGTTTTTAGGTTCTTTCCTGACAATTTGAAGATAACCGTTCATCCTTTCTTCCTTGGCTTGATATGACCCATTGATCTGATTAGGTCTGGATATCGAGTGGGTCGGTCCGGGTATTTCAATACCTAGAACCACCCATTATGCTTCGTGTATTTCGCAAATGGAACCATTCGGGTCTTTATAAATACTAGAACACAATCCAAACCCGAACCATCAGTTCCGATTTGGTTTCGGATCTACCCATAGCATTTTTTATACATTTATTCAATAAATATTTTATATACTCTAGACCTTTTTGGTACATATACCCAATACGCTACTACTCATAAAGAAGAAAATTCAGTTAAAAAATTTTAATGAGCAAACTATTGAATACTAAAAGCCACGAAAAATAGGAGAAAATAAAATAAAGATCCAAAAATGAAATTATAACTTGAAAAAAAAAATTATTTTTCTTAATAAATCTTATTCGATCTATAAGAGACGCATACTAGGCATATAATTTAATTATGAACAATACTTAAATTCTTCTACTTTTAAAACGAACTGATATAAAAATATTAATTAAATACATAACTAATATATTATCAAAAAATTACGATCTACATGTTGAACTCACTCTGTTTGAATAAAAAAATAAAACATAAATATTTAAAAAGAGAATCACAAACTCAAGATAACAAAAACGTACAACACAACGCAAGCAATGAATATATCAAATTCAATTGCCACGCGTTGTAAAAAATTTTAAAAAAAATCACTTAAGTTTATTAACAATACAAGAAAGTAAAAAATTGGAATTGCAAAGAATAAATGCTTTGATTCATCAATATATACCACAACCTGTTTTGAATTTTTGATTTGTAAAAAGCTCAAATTGTAAACATTAACATATGATAACCTCTGAAATACGATAATTTGATGTAAGGTGAGATGTAAAAAAGTAAGAGTCAATCATATTTTTAGGGTTAGAGTTTAAAATTTTAGACTAATTACTATCAAAATTAGGATTTTTGGGTTTTATATATTTTTTCAGCCTATACATTTTGAATAAATTTTTTTATAATAATTGGTTCTAACCGAGTACCCACGGTTCTAGTTCAAGAACCAAGAACCGAACTGAACCCAGTCGGTTATCGGTTCTCGATTTCAGTTCCTAATTTATTTTTCGAGAAATCAGACTGGAACCTTCGATTTCGGTTCGGGAGATTTGAATTCGGTTAAAATGCCTAGGCCTAGATCTGATTGACTACCAGTTGGGAATTGCCGTGTATGATCAAATTGGGGATTCTCAGTCCTATTGCCATCTTGATTCTGGCAATGAGAGCTTCATTTTCAGCTTCATTATTGGACGCCCTGAAGTCAAATGGAAGGGCTTCACAAAACAGACGTCGGTCCGAGCTGATTAAAATAACTCCTATCCTTGATCTATCAACGATCGATTAGTCGACCACGAAAAGCTCCTGAGAGACCTATTGTGGTGATTCCTTTCTTGGTTCGTCGTTGGATTCCGCAACAAAGTTCGTGAGAGCTTGGCCTTTGATGGAAGTATGGGTTTGTATCTTATGTCAAATTGCCCGAGCTTTGCTACCCATTTAACCATTCTTAACGTTATCCAGCTTTTGCAAGGTCTACCTTAACGATGAATTGGTGAGGACCTCAACAGAGTGCTCCAAGAATTAGGGTCTCAGTTTACAAGTTGGGACTAGCAACGTATAGGCTAGTTTTTCCAATGGGGAGTATCTGAGTTCGGCCCCCTGAAGTGCCTTTCTTGTGTAGTAGACAAGGTGCTGTGTTCCATCCTCTTCCCAAATTAAGTCGGCACCGATGGCGCGTTCTGTAATGGTTAAGTACAGTTTCAAGACCTTGCGCTGCCCTCGACTTTGATAGAACAGGAGGACGAGCTAGCAACTTCTTTAATTCATCAAAGGCATCTTGCCATTCCTGGGTCCACTCGAACTTTCTTCCTTCATGTAGTGTGTCGAAGAAGGGCTTGTACCTATCTATAGATTTTGACACGAACTGACAGAGGGCAGCGATTCTTCCTGTTAGACTTTATACTTTCCTCAGTTTAGTCAGGGCTTTCATATCGATGATAGCTTGTATCTTTTCTGGATTTACTTTGATGCCCCGATTGTTCAACATGTAGCCCAGAAATTTTCCCGAGCTGACTCAAAGGCACATTTTCTTGGGTTCAGCTTCATTCCATACTTTCTTAGGATATCAAACATTTCTAATACGTACTGGCAATGGTCTTTGGCGTGGGTGCTCTTGACCAGCATGTCGTCAACGTAAACTTCCATGGTTTTTCCAATCTGTTCGGAAAATATAGAGTTCACAAGCCGCTTATAAGTGCCTCCAGCATTTTTGAGACCAAACGACATTACCCTATGGTAGTAAAGACCTCGGTCGGTGACAAACGAGGTATGCTCCTAATTTCGATTGTACATCGGTATCTAATTGTATCCGAAGTACGAGTCCATAAAGCTGAGTAGTTCGTGCCCGGTAATAGCATCCACCATTTGATCTATTCTTGGTAGGGGAAACTATCTTTAGGGCATGTATTGTTGAGGTTGGTGAAATCTATACACACCCTCCAGTTGGGATATTTTGCCTCTCGTATAAACCCATTGCGTAGTAGCTTCTACACTTTCTTGTTAAGTGCTTCGTATCTGTCTGGGTTTAGAGGACGGCATTTTTGTTGCCTTGGCCGAACTGCAAGGTCAACATACAGCCTATGACAAAAAATTGTGGGGTTATTCCTTGCATGTCTTCGTAGTCCCAAGCAAAGCCATCAAGGTTCTGTATGAGAAAATTCACAATTTCACTTTGGATCGAGGGCCGCAGCTCGTACCCTACCTTGAGTTCTTTTGATGGGTCATTAGCACAAGCTTGTATTTTCTCCAATTTTTCCACGAGTTTTCCTCCTTCGATTTTGGTGCGCGAGTCTAATGAATTGAGTTTGGGTTCCCATGTGTAGCCCATATACACTCATGGGAAAATGCATTGATGGCTGGTATAGGCTTTCAATTGACATTTTTCGGCAAGCTCCCTATTTCCTTTGACTTTGCCTATACCATGAGGTGTGGAACATTTGATCGAATAGTGTTAGAGGGATACTTCAAATTGAATATCAAGGGCTGTCCTATGACAGCATCATACAACGATGGAGTGTCGAATACTACAAACTCGAAATTCATTTTGATTTGACGAGGCATTGAGTCGACCTCAACAGTGAGCTTGATTGATCCCTTAGCCGTGGTCAGGGCTCCACTTAATCCAAAGACCATAGTAAAGTACAATCGTAGGAAGTTAGCGGGTATGCCCATCCATTTGAGAGTGTTCCTAAAGAGAATGTTGATGACACTTCCTGTGTCAACCAGAACCTTTGGGATGGTTACCCCTACCATAGGTGCTAAGACTACCAGGACCCTGGGGTAAGGGTGTGGGTGGGCCTCTTTTTCGTCAAAAGACTATTGGTCATCTGTGGGTCTCTTGAGGTGTTTTTTCAATTATGCCGATCTCGGAGAGATCTGCAATAATGGGCCTCTTTAGTTTAGCTTCCCTAACTCGTGTGTTTGGCCTGCCCCTTAGCATGTTGATCTAAAATTTGGATAGGTCGATATTGCACGCCTTAGCCTCAGCTTTATCCTTTCGCACAATTTCAAGCCGATAGGGAGTGGAAAACTTCATATAGTATTGATAAATTGATGTGGCGGCCTTCAGCTCGTGCAGTATAGGCCGTCCCAATATGTTATTGTCATTGGATGGTAGGTTGACTATCACAGAATTGGCTAGAATTCTTCTTTGGTGAGGAGTTTCGCCCAGCTCTACAATGAGGACAATCTAACCTCGGGCCTCGATAGGATCTCTGGAGAACCCCTACAATTTCCTTAGGTATGGCTGAAGATAGTGCTCCGATATTTCTAATTATCTTAAGTTTCGTGAGTACAGTATATTGATCGAGCTCCAGTTGTCTACCAACGTCCTATGCACTTTCACCCCAGCTACTGGAATGGTGATTACTAGAGCATCACTCTGATCTTGGAGGATTCCTTGGCAATCCTCCTCCGTAAACTAGAACCATTCAAGACCTATATCAATCTATGGAATTCGTTCTTCATAGTTGAGCATGATTCGTGCATCTTGGGTTTGTCTGCGCCTCTCCCTTCTGGACCCTTCAATATACCAATTTCCTCTAGCTATCATTCTAATCTCAGCCCACGGGGTGGATTGTGATTGGGGATTGTCTGCTGAGCTCTTATAGTAGGTGCTTGTTGTGGGGGTGACTCTTGTGGAGCTAGGTTTACCTCTTTTGGCTTGGGAACGAACTCTTGCAGCCGTCCTCTATGAATCAAGGACTCAACTTCCTTTTTCAAATCTCGACAACTGTCAGTGTCATGTCCTACCATCTTATGATATCGATAGTATCGCCCTTGGTGGTATCCTACCTGCCCCTTCTTCTGGGCTATCGACCTACGAAACACTTCTTTATCGCCAGTTTGCATGAACACCTCTTCCAAGGTGGCTTTCAGTGGGTGATATTCTTGAAATATGTATGACTGAGTTTTAAGGCGATCTCTTTCTCTCCCATCCTTCTTTCTTTCGGGCTGAGGGTTCCTATCCATCTTTTTCTCTTTCATCGTGTTGCTGAGGTCGGGGTCACATCTGGCTCCCTCTTGATCAGAGGTTGCCTCTTCGGTGCCTATGTATTTTTCAACTTAGTTCAAGAACTCATGGTAAGTTCAGGGTCCATCCTCATGCACCGACCACCAAAATCTCGTTCTGGGACTCAGCCCTGCGAGTACGACCATAAGTACGGCGTCATCATATATCTTTTCCACTTCCATGGATTGCTTGTTGAACCTGCTTAGATAGCTTTTGAGAGATTCACTTTTGCCCTACTTAATGCTCACCAACCGTTCTTTGGGCATAGTCCTGGCTTTGGAGTCCATGGGACAGGAATGTCGTGGCTAGGTCATTCCAGTTCTTTACTGACCTCTGATGTAACCTTCTGAACCATCTCTAAGTTTTATCTCCTAAGGTCAGGGAAAAATGTGGCACATGATGGTATCGTTTGCCTCTTACAGCTCCATCCACGAAGTGTACTTATCAAGGTTGCTAAGGGGATCTCCCTCTCCTTCTTATGCGGTCATCTGTGAAATCTTCAATTTTTCAGTAGTGGCTCGATAAAGACATCTTTGGTGAAAGGGGAACGTCGCTTGGTGAGGTAATCTTCGGTATCACTTTGTTTTTGGCTTCTAGGTCAGCAATGCGGATTTTCAGGGCACTCATTTTGGGTTTTGCTTCCTCCAGAGGACGTTTTAGGTCGGGTTCAACGTGCTTTCACGTAGAGGTTAGAGAGTGCTATGTTCCTAACCTGTCAAACATACTACCAGCTCTTCTAACGACAGGCTCCGCTGTAGGGACCTGGCTCATGACTTCGTTAATTTGACTTTTGAAGGATTCTCCTCTAGAAGAGTGGAGGCTCTTCCTGGTGGGAGGACGTCTGACCCTTGCCCTTGCTGGGGATTCCTCCTCGGCATCTAGTGGGGACAAGTGGGATTGGTTTTATTTGTGGGCCGGTTGCTGGGTTTTGGTCTCGCCGTCTTCGAGAACTAGGCGAAGTATCAGTCCCATGGGGATAGGTATGAGATTGATTTCTAGTACTAGAGCTACGACTCATGACTCTCTCTTTTTGTGGGGAGAATGGGCTATTTTTCACAATATGGAGGCCCTCCTTCTAACGTCAAACTTTTGACGTCAAAATTTGTAAAGATTAATCTCGGGGCAATTTTAAGAAAAAGGGCAATCTTCCTCTATTTTAAAAAGGGCAAAGAGCAAAAGGTATTTTTATTAACTTGTGTAATCACTTTTCTTGAAAGATTTTCTTGTTGTTGAAGAGAACCATTTCCCTACTATTTATAATGACTCCAGCTGAAATTACATCAAATCAATCAAATCAGTTACAAGATCGAGCTCAGAAGTCGGGTCGTCGAATTCTCCAATGATTGGTTGACGAGGCTGGTTGCCACGTGCCAATGTTTTTCTTAGGTGATGATGACCTGCAAGTGATTTGAAGGTTTGAGCCTTGGATTGATGGTCGTGAGCGGTGGTGATATCACCCTCTACAAGTGTATGTGATTGGGAAGGTGATATGATAGGAGGTAATCATGATATCTCTTGAGATTACAGTAGTAGAATACCGAGCTGAATTTTATGATCGAACTCACATCTACTGGAGTGGGGCCTGTGAATGACAATTATGAGACCTTGGTCGTCAACATAAATAACACCAATATGATACAGAGAAAACCTTTCACAAAGGATCAAAAACTTTGGGTGCTTTGCCCATCAACGATTCTCTTTAAACAATGAGACATACAGTATGGTCCAGACCAGTTCACTCTTACATTTTTCCTGTAATCTCCTTCCCCCTCTTTGACTGCATACTCCTCACACCAACTCCCGACCCTTGGTATTGTTTTTTTTCCAGTGGACCTCCAAGAACGAATCTCGTTCTGTAGTGTCAAAACTGCTATCGGCTCTTCCCAAAACTTTAGCAACTCTGAAGGCTAATTGGGAAATATAAGTTTGGTGTTTTGTCAACAACCTTATGTGTGTTTGATCTGTGGTTGGATTTAGAAGTATATGGCTTGATCAACAAAATAATACTTGGTTTATTTTATGGATCAAACAATCAATGGTGGTTGAATCTAGAAATCAATGAATGTTTTGGATCTTCAAATGAATGATTTCTATATAATAATTATGATTCAACACAGTTCGGGACTAGGATATATATAGGAGAACGTTTTTGGGATGAAAAGGAACTGAAAAATCAATGTTTGAAGCAAAACTGAATTCTTAGTGTCGATCCGCTGCTCGAACGCCAAGTGAGTGGCCGACGAGCACCGTTTGAGCAGTCGTTAGTATTTGTATCATAACTTTCTCTCCCGTCATCAAATTAAGATGATTCAAAATGCATTTGAAAGCTGAACCAAAGGGCTATAATGTATTGAAGCAAAACTGAATTCTTAGTGTCGATCCGCTGCTCGAACGCCAAGTGAGTGGCCGACGAGCACCGTTTGAGCAGTCGTTAGTATTTGTATCATAACTTTCTCTCCCGTCATCAAATTAAGATGATTCAAAATGCATTTGAAAGCTGAACCAAAGGGCTATAATGTATCAAAGTATCATTTTACAAATTTGAATGTTTTCTATGTGAAAAATATGTTGCAAGTTGCGACTCAAAATTTTAGGGCATTACTTATGCAGCTATTTGACACTCTTAAGACTTTTAATTGCATTCCCTTAATCATATGTCATCTTCTTGGACATCTTCAACTTCCTAGACTCCTTTAAGACCTGTAATAACAATCCTTAACTATTTTGACTTTGATTACAATTAAATAAACTCCTAAGACAATTCAATTAGAACTTGATTTTGACTTAAGAAATTGCCAATTACAAATTTGAAAATTGCTGTTTATAATTTGGACTTAACAATCTCCCTCTTTGGCATTCCTTGACAAAATCATTTATTTCAAAGTCAAAAGTCTACTATAATCTACCTAATAGACACTTTCCAAACTACACTTCAGCAACTTGTCAACCTGTTTCCTAGAACACATGGAAACTACAATACTACGTGAAACACAAGAGGAATCTATCAAAACCAAAATCATGTAACAAAGTTAAATAAAACACACAATCAAACTTGTGTAGCACTGAAGCATGCAATATCATGTGAATTATACTTAGAAATAACCATAAAATTTAGTTATCAATATTGACAAAATAAAACACAATATCATTAATGAATTTCTTGCAAATATATCAGTTGACTCCTCCTAAGTCATCTATCAATCAGAAATTTTAAAATTTTAAAATTCTTCCCCTAACTCATACAATCAACTCTTTGAAACAAATAAACATCTCTCCCCCTTTTTGTCACGAATAACTAAGGAAAGACGAGTAATACTCATGTAAAACACAGAGAGAAATGGGTAAAAAATATATGCACATATATAATGATGCAAAAATTATGCAAAAACATATGATAGGAGAATAACAATTTTCCAATTTTGACACCATTTTTTTTTTTATTTTTCATAAATTTTTACCTTAAAAAGTTATTTTCTTATTTTTACATGTATGGTTCATGAAAAAGTTATCTTTTCCCACATAACTTATTTTAAACCTAAATGGAGTGAATTGTATAAGCTACACATGTGTGATTAGTGCCACTAAACTCCTATAAACAAGTCTCAAAATCTTACATCAATGAGAAAAGATTTGCAAAAAAATCACAGGTGAATGAATATTTTCATCAAATTATAAAGTCAAAACAATGCTACTAGGACCTTTTAAATAAAAAGCTCATATTGATTTTTTAATGCATACATTTTCTTTCTCTCCCTATCAATAAGCACATATATAATTTTTTCTTTTTTTCTTTATATCTTATATGCAATATCTTCTCTAAGCGATTAAGATGACTCTTGTCATAAACTTTAGGCCGATAGCTCCAAGTCAGATGACCATAGGGCATCAGGTATTAAGAAACCTCTCAAACTTAATTGCTCAAGTCAAATAGGCCTCGAAGAAGAATATAATATGTATCTCACTTTTTCATATAATTCAAAATTTGAATTGCTAAGATCTTTTTCTTTTATGGGAATATAAGTTTAATGGTCATAAAGCGTGTTATTCCAAAAGCATTTCGGGGCACTATGTCCGATAATGTGACTATAGCTAAGGGTTTCCTTGAGGACATTGAGAAGATGTTTGCCAAGAATGAAAATGTTGAAACAAGTATACTTTTGGCAAACCTTGTATCAATAAGGTATAAAAGGAAAGGAAAC
Organism: Olea europaea var. sylvestris; assembly: GCF_002742605.1. NCBI lineage: Eukaryota > Viridiplantae > Streptophyta > Magnoliopsida > Lamiales > Oleaceae > Olea > Olea europaea. The sequence goes on from NW_019265290.1 coordinate 191,142, forward strand.
ATACGGGAGTACATTATGGAATTGTCTCATATTACTTCAAAGCTAAAGGCACTCAAGTTAGATTTATTTGAAGACTTGTTGGTGCACTTGGTTCTGATATCCCTTCCGGCACATTTCAGTCAATTCAAGATGAGTTACAACTGTCAAAAGGACTCGTGGTCCCTAAACGAGCTCATCTCACATTGTGTCCAAGAAGATGAAAGATTGAAGCATGAGAAGATCGAAAATGCTCATTTAGTCATCACGTCTAAGAACAAAAAGAACAAGAAAAGGATGTTGCGAGTATAGCATCGCAAAAGAAATAGCATAAGGAACCAACTAAGGGTGGTTGTTTCTTCTATGGAGCTGCAGGTCATAAGAAGAAAAACTGTACCAACTACCACAAATGGCGTGTAAAGAAAGGTATACTTCTTCATTTGGTTTGTTCTGAAGTTAATTTAACTTTAGTACCTAGACATACATGGTGGATAGATTATGGTGCAACAACTCACATCAATATGTCTATGCAAGGTTGTCTGAGTTGTCGAAAACCAAGTAATGGTGAAAGATACATCTATGTTGGCAACAACAAGATGGTGGAAGTAAAGGCAATAGAAAAATTTAGATTATTATTAAAGATTGAATTTTATTTGGATCTTAATGAGACATTTATTTTTGCTTTGATTTTTATTTGATCTTAATGAGATATTTATTTGGATCTGATTTTTATTTCTACTATGGCAGATATGATAGTTCAGGTGAACAATGCCCAGGACCATTTGCTAAATTCCTAGAGAAATGCGGTATCTTCCCACAGGTATACTATGTCGGGTTTTCCCACAATGAATGATGTTGTTGAAGACGAAATAGAACGCTTAAGGACATGGTAAAGAGTATGATTAGTCATTGTACCTTACTAGAATCTCTTTGGGTTGAAGCATTGAAAACCGCAGCATATATTCTCAATAGAGTTCCAACTAAGGCTACTAATAAAACCCCTTATGAGCTTTGGATGGGCAAGAGGCCTAGTTTGAAGCACGTATACATTTGGGGATGTCCAGTTGAGGTAAGGTCATATAAGCTAAATGAAAAGAAACTGGGCGCAAGGACCATCGGTTGATATTTTATTGGATATTATGAAAGGACCAGGGGTTAAAAGTTTTATGATCCCACAACCAATGCAATTTTTGAGACAGAAGATGCTCGGTTCTCTGAGGATGTTGAGTTTATCAGGGGAGAAAGCGTTACACGCTGTGTCTTTGAGGAGGAATATGTTGAAATTTCTCCAATTTCCATTAACAAGGATTAGGTTTCTAACCCTGACATTGTTCAAGAAGAAACTTCGGATCAAGAAAATGTCGTATCTCCCTCTCAAGGTCAACAAATTGTTCCAAAAGAACAAACTCTACAGTCTCAAAAACCAATGTCATTAAGAAGATCCACTAGAGAGAGGAGAAGTGCGATTTCGGATGATTGCATTGTATTTCTCCAAGAACATGAAGTTGACATTGGAATGGTGGAAGATGATTCGATCACCTTCCGTCAAGCCATGAAAAGTTCTAACTCTCAAAAGTGGCTCGATGCCATAAATGAAGGGATAAAGTTCATGAAGGACAATGACGTGTGGGACCTCATTCCATTTCCTGAAGGTGCCAAACCATTGCAAATGGATATTTAAGACCAAGAGGGATTCGAAAGGTAATGTAGAGAGGTATAAGACTCGTCTTATTACGAAGAGGTTTACACAGAAAGAAGATATCAATCATAAAGAGACTGATGCCAACCTACGTAGCGACGATGGCTACGGAACCCACAGGAGACTGATAGGAAACCCTGTATAGCCAATTAACTGGTTTGTAAGTTCGAACCCTAGAAAACTAAACCAAAAAACCTAACAATAACGGTGATTAAAAGACTCCCTGATTACACAATCAAAGAGCTGCACCCGAACTTGAGAACACCACAAGACTGTAATTCTTGATAAGTTCAAAGTGTTCAATGAAGAACAAGACTTGAAAGCAAATAACCTTGCTATTGAATTCTCTCAAAATATTAATGTAATGTAATGTGTTTTACAATCTAAGGAAATAACATATTTATACTAGACTCCAAAACCCCTAAAAATCTATAAGAAAACAAAAACAATCATCCAAGATTTCACTGATTTGACTAAAATTAGAATTCTACTAAAATATGGAAACTCGTGGAAAAAGGAAAATTTTCAGCCAAAATTACACTATGCGGTCACGTAGAATAATCAAATGCAGTTGCATAGTTCATTTGAAATCCTTCAATTTAGTCTTGGGAATGGTCTATGCTGTCGCATAGTATTAAATTTCAACACCAACTTTTTCATGTGCAAAATTTCGTGACGATTCTGGATTGTACTCATGAGCAAGAATTCAACACCTGAGCTGAAAGTTGTGCCCGTTTTAACCCAAAGCTTGAATCAAGTTGCTCCAATTTGTTTCAACTCTCGACCACAACATAGAGTTGTCCCATTTTGTGCCACGAGCGATGTTTCATCGATTATGGATTGAACAAGTAATGGTAACATTGATGAAACTATTGATGTGGTGTAACTAGAAAACTTCGTATTGGATGATGCAAAGCAAATGGTTTGTAAACTAAAGAAATCCATCTATGGGCTCAAACAGGCACCTCCTCAATGGTAATATAAGTTTTATCAAGTGATCATCTCATTTGGTTTTGAGATGAATTTGGTCGATCATTATATATACCACAAGTTTGGTGGGAGTAAGTATATTTTTCTAGTTTTATATGTCAATAACATATTGCTTGCCAACAACAATAGGCTTGTTGCATGAAACTAAGAGATTCTAACAAAGAATTTTGAGATGAAAGATCTTGGTAACGCCTCTTTTATATTAGGAATTCAAATACATCGAGATCATTTCAGGGTATTCTTGGATTATCACAAAAGAGCTATATCAAAAAGGTACTCTAAAGATATGGCATGCAAGAATGTAAACTAGGTGATACCCCTGTGGCTAAAGGAGACAAGTTTAGTTTAAGTCAGTGCCTTAAAAATTGCTTCAAAATTAAAATAATACAGAAGATTCCTTATTCTTCAACTATAGGGAGTCTGATGTATGCTCATATTTGTACGCATCTGGATAGAGCGTATATTGTTGAGATGCTAGGGTGATATTTAAGTAACTTGGAAATGGATCATTGGAAATCAGTCAAATGGGTCATGCTTTTACAGAGAACAAAAAATTACATGCTCACATATAGGAGATCGGATCAATTGGAGATCATCGATTATCTTGATTTCGATTTTGCGGGATGCTAAGATAGTAGAAGTTCCACTCAGGCTATATCTACCTACTTGCTGGAGGTGTTATTTTCCTAGAAGAGTGCTAAGCAGACACTCGTAGTTACTTCCACCATGGCAGCGGAGTTAATAGCGTGTTATGAGGCATTAAATAATGAAATATAGCTGTAAAATTTTGTCACTGGACTGCGCATTGTGACAGTATAGAAAGACCGCTCAAGTTATTTTGTGACAATAAATCAGCAGTGCTATATTCCAATAACAACAGGAGCTCGATGAAGCTGAAACATATAGAGATCAAGTTCTCGGCTGTTAAAGAAAGAGTTCAAAGTAAACAAGTGTCAATAGAGTATATCGAGAAAAGCTCTATGGTTGCAGATCCGCTTACTAAAGGATTGATACCTAAGGTCTTTCATGAGCATATTGTTCATATGGGTGTAATATCTCTTGAGGATGTCTAGTTTCAGTGGGAGTTTGTATTTTTGCTTTTCATATTGGACACATATACTGTTATTTTGGATATGGCTTATGGTTAAAGTTATTTTCGATTATAAAGTTTTTTTTGGTTTATTATCCCTAAACTTGTTTGAAAATGATATCACTAAGGTTTTAAGGTGGACCAGTTGGAAATCAGCATGTTAAGATCACATCACATGTAATTTCCATGCTACACATCCATGCTTGATCCATGTCATTTAGTTGTATCGATATACGTGATCATTGATGGGTTGAGTTACGTTAAAAATAGTAAAAGCTGCTTTGATCCTATGTTGATATAATTGATAGACCGAATTGTTTGGGGGAATCATTCAGCAATGATAGCAAAATTCTGAGTACTCATAAGGTTGTATTTAATGCACAATTATAAGATAACACATATAGCCTAAGTGAGAGATCGTAAGGAATTTTAAATGATTGTGTGGGCTTATATGTGTAAATTATTGTGTAATAAATTAAAGGCTATCAAATTTCGTTAAGCCCTTTTAAAAGCAATCTAATAATGTTTTGGTATTTTGGACTTTAATGCATCCAATTAAAGTGTAGGTTTTTGAGTGTAGAGATCGGGCCTAGGTTCCTAATTCTATGATGAGTTGAATTAGGTCAAAGGATGTCAATATATAAATAAGGTTATAGTCCCCAAATCACATGCACGAATTGCTTAGTCTGTTTAACCTCCCATCACGAGAGGGAATTAAGGGTTGCGTGTTGATTTGGAACACAAAACTGCAGGATTCAACTATTGCATTAACCGTGTCTGATTCTGGTAAACTTCCGCTATAATTCTTGAATTTCTTGGTGATCCAAGATGAAAGATTCGGTGATTTTGACGGTAACAATTTTCCCACAATATCTTTTAGGGCTCATACTAGTGACCAAGGTTGAGAGTAAACCTACTAAAAAATTTTGAAAATTAAAGAACTAGTATTGTGAACTTAGTCACTGTATTTTTAGTAGATAGAAAAATAAACCATGCTCAAGAAAAAAAAGGATCTAAACCTAATTTTCCATTTCTGAAAAATTCCCCAAGTCAACGACTAAAGTCGTTTAATAAGAACCTAACCCATGGCCATTTTCTTCGTCTAGAATTGATATAGAATTTTCGGCCAAAATATTTGAATCTTTTTGTTTTTGTTTTTTATCACTCAATGTTTTGAATACCAACCCAGTCATCGACCTGAAAAAGGTCAAGGGTCAAATGGTTCAACCGCGGTGGAACTAGATCGAACCGGATGCAATAAATACAACAAAAATAATAAAATACTATAAAAACAATAATTTTTTTAATTTTCATATTAGTAATTTGTAAATTAGATTCATTATCCTATAATTTGTTAACATTTTTGTTATTTCATTGTCTCACGTTGGAAATTTATGAAACCACTGGAGAGAAGTGCATCTATAAAATGCATTATCTCACGTTGGAAGTTTATGAAACCATTTGAGAGAGGTGTATCTATAAAAAGAGCATGTCATCTAATATTTCTCTATTGGGCTTTTGAATTGTTGTTTATGAGGCCATTCATGAAGTTTAAAAAAATTTAAACTAAAAAAAATAAAAAATTTGGGAAAACCACAAAACTGTGACTAGTTCGTCGATTTACGGTTAAACTGACCGGTTCAGTGAGTTTTTAAGTTATTTAGTCTTAAGCGGTTAATCGGGCATGATTGACCTCGTTTTGGGCTCGTTTCCCGATTTTACCAGTTGAACCGATCGAGTCGGGTCGATTGTGATAACATTGCCATTACACTTTCCTAGAATCTCTATTCCTTTTATATTCGACTTCTTTCCAAGAAATAAAGTATTTATGGAAAACCTTTAATAAAGTCTCTCCCCCTCGAAGAAAACTTTTAAGAGTGTGCTCAATTCATTAAATTTGATTGGAAAAGATTAATGTAGTTGAATTTGGTTTTGATTAAACTAGTTTAGGTAATTTATCCTTTCTTAACACATTGTGGGTCAAAATTATATAATTATATAACCAATGATATGGGTTTAGATCATATTATTCATTCATCGGAATTGAAGTGATGAATAATGGAAAAATTGAAATGATCAACAGTAAAATATGTAAATATAGACTTTAATCCTTTACGGTGTAAATTTTATGTGTATAGAAATTAGAAAGTAGAAGGCATAAAAGTGTTAAATCTAAATAATACCATCTCTGGCATTCCAGTCTGGGTAAGATAAATGAGAAACGTATTTTCAAATTACATAGAGATGAATATTTAAGTTTAACTAATTTTGAATCATTTAACAAATGCGAATTATGTCATAAGGCAAGACGACCAAATTCCCTTTTATTAAAAAGGAGAACAAACTTTACAATTACTAAACCTAATCCATATTGATATATGTGGATCCATTACTGCTAGATGAGACTTCTCTTATTTCACCATATTTACTTATGACTATGTAAGAAATGGTTACGTATACTTGATGAAATTCAAAAAATGAAGCTCTTCAAAAATTCAAGGAGTGCAAGCTGGAAGTAGAGAAAGAATTAGGTAGAGGTATTCTTACACTAAGATCTAATCGATGTAGAGAATACTAAAAGGTGAATTTTAGATTATCAAAAAGAGAATAAGATTCTCTTGTAGTAGATTCCATCGCATACACCGCAACATAATGATATATCTGAAATGAGGAATCACACACTATTATATAGTGCGATTAATAATGAACCATACAAATCTCTCAAAATCGTTTTTGCATCATACACTGATTGCCATGTGCTACACACTAAATCATGTCTCATCTAAATTGGTCAACAAAACTCCATAAAGTTATGGAAAGGCAGCAGGCCCAACTTCTTTCATATTAAAGTTTAGCACTGTGACGCTGAAGTGCATTGAATTGGATAAAGCTTGAGACTAAATTCGATAAATGCATCTTTGGGGAATATTTAAAAGAGACAATTGAATATCAAATTTTACAATCCTATTGAGAAGAAAGTGTTCGTCTCAAGACATATCATATTTCCAAAAAAATAGTTAATTCTAGGGAGAGGACAATGCTTAAAAGGTTTTATCACAAAATTCACCAACTCTACTATATTCGACGTCATTGTTAAGTAGCGATTTTTGAGCATGTGACATCTCGACCACTTGTGGAATCCAATGTTCTCCTACATTTCACATATAAGACCCTAATGCGGTTAGTCATTTTATTTGATTACATCACACATTCTTTTATTCTATACATCACACATGAAAAATCGAATTTTTTAAATTATATAACACATCCAGGGAGAACAGCACATCGTCAGAGATTTTGTTAATTAACATTATAAAATCATCAGATGCAGAATCAAAATCATGTTGTGAGAAAATCATATGCCAAAACTTCTTTTTTTGACGTAATAGTGACACACTGCAGACACATGATACAGCCTAACAATACCACTTGTGCAGATTTTAAAAAATCCTATCTCGGCCACAAATTATAGTAGAAGATACCATTATCACTGACAATTTAGCTTCTTTACTACAAATCCGCACAATCAAATCACTATCCATGCAACATTTGAAAACACAAAAATCATCTATTACACTAAAAAACATATAGAAAAAGAGAATTCTCGAAAACGTGTCGAATTGCATTTCATAAAAAATGTTATTGATATTACGTTGTTAGTTACATAATTAAGACCGAAACGAAAAGCCAAATTACCTTCTCCAAATTATGAAAAATTCTCTAGCGATTGCCACCGAAGAGGTATATCTTGATCAATACAATTGGAAAATGAAGATTCACTGTAGCGACCCAAATTTTAAAGGTTTGAATCACTACCAAAATTTATTTATAAAATGGTCAATTTTATTTTAAACCACTTATGATTCATCAATTTTAAATTTCTAACTGGCACATTCTTTGAAATTTAATTTACTAGTAGTAGATAACTATATTTCAACGTATTCAATAGCCAACTAAACATTTAATTAAAACAAAAAAAACTGCCAGGAGACAAGAATACAACCAAAAGCTCCCTTTTTTTAAAGAAATTCACACACTTTACATCTCATGGCTATGTGACATTTATTAAAGGTTAAACCCTAATCTTAAGGGTCCCCCATCACCCCTACCCTGAAGTATCGTGAGGGAGGTAAATCGCAGGTTATGCCTCCAAAGGTACAGGGTGGAAGGCTGCTTGTACACTTGCACTTACCCAAGAGCCAAATCCATATTTCAGGATTCGAACCCTTGATACAACAGTTTCAAGTAAAGTTGGATTTCTCCACCCTCCCCTTTTACCACTTGAAGATGTGCCTTGGGGGCGACATTTATTAAGTGCATGGAAGTGATCACTAGTTAAACATTTATTACTTGACGTGAATTTTGCAGTAAGGACATATCCCATTATTTTTAAACAGTGAAGTTGGTGGAAGAATTAACATTCAACTCAAACTTTATTAAAAATGAAACATCACTGCACGTCAACCACATTATTAATGCTTCATCAGGCAACGACACAAAAATAATATTATGAATCAAGATTCCCAATTTTGCTTCATGAAAACACGGAGATTAAGGAAATTGACACGCTAGATTTAGTCATTTAGATGATGAATGCCTTTGACTATTATCGAATTAATATATTAATTCATTGAAAGTTACATTTTTGGTAAATTAACCACTGGAAAAGTAGTTTTGATGATGGAAATTTTGAATAAAAATAAATAAATAAAATTCTGGTTCCACTAATGTAAGATAACACTTAAGGGAAATCAAACAATTTAATTCAAACCTTTAAATAAAAGTTCAATTTAAAACTATCCATGTAACAAATAACATATACGATAATTCAATTAAAAATAGTGTCTATGGCAACAAAATTAAAAGAAAATAAAGTTACGTACTAAATTCTTTAGATTTTCGTCCAGCGAAATGGAGCACAACCACTCAATCGAATCGCCATGCTCTGACACGAAACGTTCTAACCTATGAGGAGTAGGGAAAATAGTGAGTACATGAGAATACTCAGTAGGATATAAAAATTAATGGTGCAATCTCGAGTAAAAATTTTAAACACATGCATCAAAATATCATACTGTCTCATATCTTTAGAAATCGATAAAAACTCATATCATAACATATGATTTGTATCGGAATGGCCATATCGTAGCATATTATATCATTTCTTTAGCTTTTATGAGTACAATAATTCATCAACATGAAAAAATTAATTAAATAGGATAGAATACACTGCACCTCGATATCTTACCTTGTTAATTTACTTTAATTTTTGGAAGACAAAACAAAATTCACGTTCTAATAATTCCTTTTTCTGCCTCTGCTTATGCGCCATGCATGTGTGTGTGTGTATACGCATAGGCAATTATACAGGAGTTGGTACGTTGTGGGGAAACGTGTGGGGTGGAATCGAGTTATGGATAAAAGTTTTGGAAACCGAAATTTGACCAAGTCTTGTCAACAAACAAACCACTCAAAAATCAACACATTCCATACATGTGGCCAGGGGCGAACCCAAGTCGAAAGTTCAGTGGGGGCGAAACTAATCAATTATTTATACCCCCTTATATACGCCATTATTTCGCTGCCTCAAATGGGTTTGCAAACAAGAAACTCCATAAACACAGTGATGAGAAAAAAGAGAAGAAGGTCCTCTAGAGATCACCGAAGTTCGGGGCCTTCATCAGTTTCCGACAAGGTGGATGCTCTACAGAATCTTATTCCATCTGAAAATGGGGAGATGAAGGCTGACCAGTTATATCAACAAACTTCCCACTGCATTTGTAGTTCTTAATATCACCAGTTTACCCTTGCAGAAAACCCAACTCAATTAATTTTTATGGGTCTCAACATCAAGAAAATCAGGGGTCCAGACCTTCAGGAAAAAAAATGAAAACCACGGTCCAGTGGGGTCAATTGACCCCATTGGACCCTGAATAGGTCCGACCCAGTTTACCCTTGCAGAAAACCCAACTCAATTAATTTTTATGGGTCTCAACATCAAGAAAATCAGGGGTCCAGACCTTCAGGAAAAAAAATGAAAACCACGGTCCAGTGGGGTCAATTGACCCCATTGGACCCTGAATAGGTCCGACCCTGCATGTGACGGCACACCTAGTTAAGTTGAAAGGAATTAGTTTTCTTTTAACAATCAACCACATGACTTCTCTTAGCTCTCTCTTTTCTTTTCCCCTTTTTTTTAAAATCTTTATTTAATAAAAAAATTCAATCACTACACCTACCCAAAAATCTTTTTCCATACGTGTCACCCCTAAATAATTTAAAATTGATTAAATACTCAACTAAAATAATTTAAAGCTATATCTTTCAACATCAATAACTTGGACTTCGTTAATCGAAATTGACTTTTTCACAAACCTAGTATGCATGATTAATTACTATCTATCCAATGAGCCCAATATATATCTACTAATTATTGCTCCGCCAATTTCTACATGTTAACCAAATTAAAATTGAAATTTACTATATATATACACTGTAGTCCCTAACCTTTCAAAATATTAAAATATAGTAAAAAAAATTTAAATTCTATTCTACAAAAATTTTCGGGACCTTACGTTGTCTGCCACATATGTGTGCATATCTCCCACTTTATTTTTAAATTTATCTCTAATTTGAAGATGCATTAATCGAAAGCGAGATATTTGCTGAATTCAAAATTTATGAATATGTGGTGTGAGATATAATTATAGAAGTTAGTATTTCTAAAGATAATTGTCATTATGATTAGTACTTGTAATTATATTTACCATTACACAGTAAAATGTGAAATTTTATTTTATATCGAGGCATATATGAATTTTTTCGTTGCCCTTATTGTTTCATTTTAATATTGATCCCAACAGCTTTTTTCCCTTTTTGTGCCTTCCCCTTTGTGAGGTGGCTAGAGGGCGACGGTTTTCTCTCTTTGGCGGTGGCCGGCTGGAGTTGTTGGTTTCTTTCTCTTTGTGAGAGCATTATATATTTGTAGGATTCTCTTTGTGGAATTGAGATGGCTCTTATGTGAGCATTTCTTCTTAGGCATTTAGAGTGGTTTGCCCTTTTGGGTGAAGCTATTGTGTGGTTTCATTGTGGTGTATTGAGTTTAAACTGGGCCCACCCGCCGCTAAGCTTGGAGAAGAAGGGAGTTCTCATTTTAGATTTCTCTTTTTATTATTCTCCATTTGATTTCTTGTATTAATCTTTGTTTTATTTTGTGTTTTGCAAGTGTTTTAACCCAACAAATACTGTCAAAAAATTGAGTTGAACTGTGAAGAAATCATCTTCTTCAGCAGCCCCAGTACCACGACAGCCTGAGTCCACTCTCATGAGATGCTGACGAATGATAAAGAAGAAGGTTTGTCTTTTACCTAGACTTTTTGAATAATGTTGTTCTTCATTATAATGATGAAACAGTGTGATGTGGCAGTGTACGTACTTTAAGGGGATTAAATAGTTAAATTCTATCTCCTATTTTCTTTCTCAACTGTCCAATCCCATTAAAACACATACACTGCCACATCACCCCTGTTCCATCATTGAAAACGCAGAATAAAAGAAACCCTAGAAAATTCTGAAAATTTGGAGCTTATAGTTGTGCTAAATGTAAACAACTTACACAATATAATTTGGGTCACGCACACAACGAGATTTAATTGAATCAAAATCTTATCAATCAAATAACTTATCCACTTACATTTTAACACCTCATCATTACATAAAACATTATATAAATACTTACATACAACAAGCATTTTTCATAAAAATAACATAGGAAACAGTACCGGGTCATATGCAAAGGCTCAAGAGATTTCTAATTACTACTCAATTTTCATTTTATTTACTAAAATCAGCCGCTTACATTGAGCTTCTTCTCTTGGAAGACGAAGAGATAAAAAAAAATGTAGCTATTGGAAGGCTGGAATGTAACACCAATTACTCACGTAATATTATTAATTAATTAAAGTAGTTTATGCTAAATTCTAATTGGTTCGTTTTGAAGTGACCCTTTCTTAACTGCACACTTTGATAGAAAGTGGACAGTCTAAGGTCCACATTAAAAACTACCTCTCTTTGCCCATAAAGTTGAATTTAGGGAAGATCACTTCATTTAAAATTCACATTTCAAAATTAACAAACTTTTAAAACATTTCAAAAAACGGGTGATAATTAAATTTATTAAATATTAAATATTTAATTATAATATAATTAATCCACCTAACCCACCCCACCCACTCACGCACCCATCACACCAAATTTTAAATTCAAATTATTTTCTCTTTCCCCCCCGTACACCACCCCACCTCCGGCAAGTTCTCGGCAACTACTCCGGCACCAGCGACTGTTCCGGCGACACCTTTGGCAACATCTCCATTTCCGGCCACTGTTCCGGCGACCTTCGACGATGGCTCCGGCGACAATTCCGACAACTGAGGCCGTACATTCTTTTTTTTTTTTTGCAATGACCTGTGACCAGTTTCATTAGATCTGTGACCTTGCACATTGTGACCAATTCTATTAAATTTGTGACCTAATTATGTGGAATGAATATGCATATGATCATTGAATTAATTGGTTACAAATTATTTTTTGTCATAAATTAAAAAAAAAATTATAGGTTACGAATTATTAACTAATCACAAATCAAAAATTTATTAATTGGTCACAAATTCGAAAAATTTATAGGTCACAGTATTTTTTTTTCTTTTTTTTTTTTTGCAATGATCTGTGACCACTTCTATTAGATTTGTGACTTGTGCACATTATAACATATGAAATTTAACTTTTGACCCGAGAATACGTGCGACGCATAACATAAAATGTGACAAGTAAATTTGATCTGTGACTCTACAAAACGTGATATGTGGCCTGTTAATATTGATCTGTGACCCGTTCATATTGATATATGACTATACAAAATGAAAGTGACTCTTGAACTCAAACATGTGACCAGTGACCTTAAGGACTGCTCCACAGTACTTTTTTTTCTTTTTGTTTTTAACAAGTGACATATGAAATATAATTTTTGACCTAAATTGTTACCCGTGACTCGTAACATAAAATGTGACCTGTAAATTAGATTTGTGGCTCTACAAAACGTGACATGTTACCTGTTAATATTAATCGGTGACCCATTTATATTGATTTGTGACCTATACAACATGACCGTGACTTGTCAACTCAAACTTGTGACCAGTGGTGGTTTGCAACGAATTATGATATGTAACCAAGTCACATTTGACACAAGTCTAGTCACAGGTAGTCACAACAACAAAATACGATCACCACATTACCACCGCCTGCACCACACCACTACAACCCCCTCCAACATTAAAAAATGGTGTTCAAAATCACATCTTCTCTTGCCATTGGTGTCCAAAATAATCTCTAAAGAACTACTTGTCTGACTCTATAAACAAGTTATTTAAAAGATCAAGCACCAATGCAATGTCAGTTAATTAAAAAGATTAAGCATACAAGCAGAGAAGGTTGGAGAAATAATCAAAAATAGATTATCACTATATTTACGACTAAGAAACTTAGAATGGGTCATTAAGGCCTTGTCACAAAATATCCATCCACTTCAAAGAATTAAAATTAAGAAAAACGTATAAAAAATCACTAGAAAACTGATTTGCAACAAATGTATCTCCAGTCCAACGATAAAAAATTTCCTGGTATGATCTATCATTTATATTTTAAAATTGGGCTGCAAGAATGTTTAAACATTTTCGTCAACTTCAGAAATTTTTGATAGTCCATGCTTTTGCTAGCTTCTTTTGGAAATTAAATGACTTCGTCGTTTCTTCCCTCTGGGTTTTGACGAGGCTTTTCCACCATACCAAATATGACTTGTAAATTAACGCCTGAATGCTTGTAACAGCAGATTTGTAATTCCGCCGACGTTACTAGTTTTGACTGATTCAACAAAAACCGCCCCTACCGCCAGATCCACCGCCACCAACAAAAATCAGTCGTATTATTATAAGTGGTAAATTAAGTATAATTATAATATCTGCAGCTCATACTGAAGTGTGATATTTATTATTTCCTAATTTCTAACACTTTAGTTTAAATTTATGTAGTCATTAGAATTGACTTCAGTTTTGCAGTGAATGCGCTGGTAAATATATTGATCACTTATCTCCCATGTTTATGAGACTTGCCAAAATCGGCTAAAGCTGTTAATTTACAGGAAGGAACTTGTTTCGCGCGGGTTAGTCTCTAACATATAAAAAGGGATCAGACGATTGTGTAAGGGACAAACCTCTTAAGACAAAGTCCCAAAAAGGGGTGTTTTATTATCGATGATTTTACAATTGGAAAATAAAACATAATGCCTCCAAGGGGCGCAAGCACACGAGTACTGAAAGAAGTGTTTAAATTTAAACTAAGAAATTGAAATTACATATTCTTTGTTTGAGAGTGTTTGATTCGGGGTCTTTTGCTCTATGTCTTCTCTTCCTTTTATATTCCCTTGGCGATTTCTTCGTGATCAACCGCTTAGAAACTGCTTGATTGCTTCATAACTACCCACTTTCTTTATGGTAGCCAACTTGTCATGGAACTGCCTTCTCTAACTGCTGTCACTACTCTTTGTCGTTCAATCGTCTTCAACTGAATTCCTTGAATTGTGGAACGTGATAAGGCTATTCAATAACTGCTTCAATAACTGCACTTCTGGATAACCATAACATCTCATGTTTGCTAAGATCCTGGGCGACTCAAAGGTTTGCGCGAGAACAGGGTCATAGCTCTGGGCGACTGCAAGACACTCCATTCGCTCAGATCTTGGACGTCTTGCAAGCTTTGGCGATGATGTTACCGCATTCATGGGCTTCCACTGCATTCATTAATAACCCTATTTGGGCATTTATCTTAAATTGCCCAGTTGGGCTTCGTTCTTTGGGCTATCTGATTTGGGAATTCTCCAATTGGGCTTCATTTCTTGGGCTATTCGATTTGGGCTGCATTTTTAGTGTGTCAACAATTATCCCCCCAATATGGCAGAATTAATACCAATTATTAATTTTTGCCATATTCACTTTGTGTTTTCCAACAACATTTGAAATTCCTAAGAATTTCAATCATTATTTTCTTCCATAGCCTGAAAAGGTGTGACGTTGCAAACCCTTATAACCCGCAAATACACTACATTTCATCGCACCACTAAATCACGCCTCATTATTTCGCGCTTTTTCTCGCAATACTACTGCTCATCTTCTTGCTTCTCTGCTACGTTTCTCAAGCAAACTTCAACAAAACTTTATTTCGTTCCCAATGGTTGTTTCACAAACCCAATCTGGTGACTCTTTTAGCTTTGAAAATTTCCAGAAAATCCTTACTCGGCCATATATAACTCCGAACTTCCTTGCACCAGCCAATGCCGAACGCAATGAGTTCTATCTGGGTCCTTCATTTAACAACGCCGAAGCCGTCGAACAAGTGGTGATGGGCCAGTTGTTCCCTTGTACTCAAGGCCCTCCATTCCTGAACTCCTTGCCGCTGAGGCCGATTTGTGATAAAGGTATTCGTACTTGGCCTAAATCTGATGTTGTTTTCCGTAGGTGGCATGCTCGCCTTGTGGGCCATGGTCCTACCAAGGCAATTTTTGATCATGCTAGGATTTCTGATTTGTTAGAAATCTCTCTTCAACCCCTATTTTTGACCCAGCGCTTTTTCCTATCGCTTTAAGTTTTTGGTCTTCTGAGTATAATACTTTTGTTTTCCCTCTTGGTCCCATGTCCATTATTTTAAAGGATGTGGGGCCCTAGTAAATCTGCCACCTTTGGGCGATACCATTTTCCCTGATATTTTGATTTCTGGTGTCGCCCCAAAATTTGACAAAAAACTTACCGAGTCCTATCCAAGCCTGCGAAGCTGTTATAATCACTCAAGCGCTGAACCTTCCCATGCTGAGCGTGTGACCTTTTTTTAGATTTGGCTTTGTAAATATATTCTGTGTGTGCCAAGCATGAAGCCTTCTATGAGCTATTTACCCATAGTGCACGAATTGGCACGTGGTAGGCCTCTGAATTTGTATTCTTTCTTTTTGGCTGCCCTCTATAGAGGCATGACTTCTCTTCAATTTCAATTGAAGAATGGTGCATCTCCCACTGGCAGTGGGCCTCTTTGGTTCACTCAAATGTGGTTGAGAGCCTATTTTCCATCACTTGGTGCTCTATCCTTGTCCCTTCATTCTACTAGCTGCTATGGGCTAGCTGTTGACCCACTGAGCCCTGTAAATATGTCTAGAAGGGACATTTTTTCATTCTTTTATACTTTGAACTCAATCCCTTCCTTCTTTCCTTTTCCTGCCCCTTTAACTCCAGATTATGTGCAACCTCCATCCACTCTGGACAGTGCGAGCACCTCTCTGCTCGTTTGGGTTCAGTTTTTGACTGGGAGGGAGTTGTTCCATGACATTTTAACTGGAACCAATGCCAAAGCTGGGGTTGAAATATATGCTCCCCAATTTTTTGCTTGCCAACTTGGTTTTCGCCAAATTTGGCCTAATCCCCCTTGTTATTCAAAGAATTTGATAGACTGCTTCCACACCATTAATAAGGCTGAGGCAGAGGCTATAGATGCTCGCAATATTCTTTTGACGAGTAACTTTTCATTAGCCCCCTTCAATCCTAGCCGTGCCATCCATCCCCTTTTTGAACGACTCTGGCCATCAGTGAAGCGCAGATTGTTTGCAATTGATGCCAATCGTGCTTTTCATTCATTGGATCAGCCAAACATTTCTTTCACTTCTCCTATTTTGGTCACCCCTGTGTCCATTAGGAGTCCTTCCTCCCCTGCTCGTGCTAAATAGTCTGTTCGTCCATCTACTTCTCTTCCTGCCAAGCCCACTGCAACTAAAAGTGCCCCAAGCCGCAAATGGCCAGCCTCAGCATCTCCTATTTTAGAGGATGATGATGATGATAATGACACTCCTCTCATCATCAGGAGAAAGGTAATTAAATTGGTTTACTCACAAGCATACCTTTCTATACTTGAAACTTTTCTATGTGCTGATGGTTTATTTGGATTTCTCAAAAAAGTTCAGCCTCTCCTTTGAAGTCTTTGGTGTTAGCAGCTCCTGCTCCATCATCCTCTGCTGAGACTGCTTTGTCCAAACCAGCTGATGAAAGGACTACGCTTAAAGAAAAACCTTCAGTCCCGGACTCTTCATCACAACCAATGGACGAGCCACCTTCTTCCCAGGGCATTGACCCCCCAAACGTCGAACCAGAAGGTAATATATTTTTTTATATTTTACCTTTGCTTGTGCTATTGGTTTCTGATTTGTTGCTTCTTGAGTTCTGTAGATACTTCCATGGGTCTGCCCGTTGTAGCAAAGTCTTCTCGCCCAAACAAGGGAAAGTCTTCACAATTGGTGGAGCCACAGGTGGTAGATTTGGCTGGGATATGCCACCTCCCAAGATTGCTGATGAGGTAACCTTTTGCTTCACTTTTATTTTCACTTTGTTTATTGTAGTGAAAACCTTCAATGTTGGCCCTTTTCTTTGCAGGATGCTGATAAGATTGTACGTTCCATCCAAAACTTGTTCACTTCCTGGGGGCAAATCAAGACGTCTCGCCCTGCTTCAATCGGTCGTCCTTCTGCTTTTGGGAGGAAGATATGAAGTTCCTCAACTAGTCGATATTTGGGTACATATCTTTTATGGATATGGACATCGGTCAGGCTAGTGCTGCCAAACATAAGGATAAGCTTGAGCATTTGAGTGTGAAGTTGGCACAAGCACTGACACTTCTATCACTCAATCTTTCTGCTGATTTTAAAGCGACGTTGAAAGTTGTCCATTCTGAGATTCTTTCCTTGCTAGCCAAAAATGTTGAACTGAAGGCCAAGAGTACTCAATATCTTCGCACTGTATCTAAAATAGAGTCTTTGCTTCTGGAGATCAACAAAGCTGAGGACGAATTAAAAGAAATCTCTTCCGAAGTTGTGATTGAAGACTCTTTGATGACCAGTTTGGCTGCACAGATGAAGGAGCTTCAATCAAGGATGGATGACTGCAAGGCGAGAATGGCTGCTAAAAAGCATAATGCCTCCTAAGGAATTGAGCGAACCAAGTCTTTGGTCGAGCAGTACAAGAAGCTGGAGGTTGATGATGATTTTGTAGCTGAATTGGATATCACTTCGTCTCGACAGAGCGAGGATTGGGGGAGACTTAGGGAAAGAATTCGTTCGGTCTGGGACGAATTGTAATTAAGACATATAATGCCTTAACTTTTCTTTTTGTAATTTCGTATTATCTTTTCCCTTGTAACCTCGTACTGATGTCCATTGCTAATTCTGAACGTAACAGCAGTCATTATCATTAATGAACGATTAATTTCTCTTCTTGTGTATTTATTGACGTCGTCTTTAATCGTCAACCCCCCAAGCATTTAACTACTTTATGCTAAGATTCTTGCACATTTTCTCTTGATATTTCTGCCTCTTTTCCCAAGACTTTGGACCACTTGATTCCAGTTACTAGGCATGAATGTGGCTGTTCATATTCTGTCTCTTCACCTTCACGCCCCTATAAATGCACTTATATTTCGCACTTTTCATTTTCATTTTCATTCTCTTCTTCAAAATTAATTTGCTGCAATCATTTGGCATTTCAGCAATTGATCCAGAATTTTTGTCTTCCATAGAAATGGATCATTTGATCCGCCCATTTTGCTATTTGTTTTGATGTCACCTTTGGTATGGGAGATATAGGAAATATTCTTTGGCCAGCGAAGTTCTTCCTATCATCTCCATGTCCCCTACAAGGAGTTCAATGATGGAAGACAATTTTTGAGGATGCCGGTAGGCCACCTTGCTTGCTGAGAGTGCTTCTCAGCCTCCTTGCCCGTTATTGCAGCGATGCATTTCGGAAGGCTATGTGATGGTGCTTCTCTTCCCTTCTGCTTGTTGAGAGTGCTTCTCGGCCTCTCTGCTTGCCTTTGCAGCAGTGCGATCAGGATGACAATTAAGACCAGTTCACCTTCTTACTTGGCGATCAATCGAGAGATTAGTTTGCTATCAATTGTAGTTTGTAGAGCTTTTAGTATTTTGTATCTTGCAACTTTGAAATGAACGTTTGATAATAAAGGACTTTATTTGAACGTATTTCGCTCTGACCCTTTTTTACCTACGATCGTTCAACGCGTTTTGATTACGCTTTTATTTGTTCACTTTCCCATAAGGAAGGAACATATTTTTTCAAATATTTGCCATTAATGAACCTCATGTGCTTGGTGCTATCTAAATCTTCTAAATGATAGGCCCCATTAGGCAACACACTATTTACTTTATATGGTCCTTCCCAATTGGGCGACCACTTGCCGTACTTTGGATCCTTGCTATCCAAAGGGAGTATCATTTTCCAAACCAATTCGCCCAGGCTAAACGACTTGGCTATAACTTTTTTATTATAAAACTTAGCCATTCTTCGTTTTTGAACTTGCAATCTATCTAAGACGTCCAACTTTAATTCGTCCAGCTCCAATAAGTTTTGGACTAGTGATTCGGTATACTCATCATCACTTAACTTATATTACAAACACACTCTAATCGATTGCACGTTGATTTTCATAGGCAAAACGGCCTCCTGTCCATAAGTAAGTTGGAAAGGAGTAACTTTGGTACTTGACCGAAGCGACGTCCTATAAGCCCATAAGGCCTTGTTCAGACATTCATGCCAATTTCTGGCATTTTCATCTATCATCTTCCTTATGATATTTTTTAGAATCTTATTAGAAGATTCTACTTGTCCGTTGGATTGAGCATAATATGATGTGGAGTTCACTAATTTAACTCCAAACTCGCTCAAGAATCTACTCACTTGATCCCCATTTAAAGAAGTTCCATGATCCACCATCAAGGTTTGTGGAATCCCAAATCTATAAATAATATGATCACGGATAAATTCTATGACACTCTTTTGGGTGATCTCCTTTAAAGATATCGCTTCTACCCATTTAGTGAAAAAGTCAGTTGCAACTATAACAAAAGTATGTTGCTTGGACGATGTGGGATAAATCTTCCCTACCAGATCTATCGCCCAACCCTTGAACGGCCAGGGTTTGATAATGGGTGTCATCTCTCTTGCTGGTGCTTTTTGTATTGGACCATGCTTTTGGCATGCTAGACAACTTTTTGTATATTGAACACATTATTCTCACATCTTGGGCCAAAAATATCCATTCCTAATAATTAATCATCTCATTCTTTGGCCCACTTGATGAGCTCCACATATTCCTTCATGCACTTCAGCCATGATCGTCCTAGCTTCTTGCAAACTTACACATTTTAGCAATATACCATCAGAGCGTTTCTTAAAGAACTCTTCATCTATCGGTGTATAGTTTAGCAAACGCAACTTCATTTTTCTGCTATCTCCTTTATTAGGTTCTTTAAGGAACATTTTAATCTCTGTCCTCCAATCTATTGCATCTCCGTCTTGTATGCAATGAATTTCAATCTTTCTCGCCCTTCTTTGGATCAGGGGCAATATTGTTCTATACTCACAAGTAGACTTCCAATTTAAAACCTTTGAATATCCTGAGGCCATTTGGGCCAATTCATTTGCTATATCATTATATATCCTATTAACACATTGAAACTCTACCTGATCGAATTCTTCCAACAACTCTTGGGCGATTTCATATTGACTTATGATGGAATCACTTTGGCATTTAAAATCACCAATCAATTGGTGAATTACCAATTCAAAATCACCTCTAACGATCACATTCTTTACCCCCATATCTATCATTAATTCTGGGCCCACGATTAAGGCTTCATATTCGGCCTGATTGTTAGTGCACATCCTATCCAAAGTGAATGCGAACTTGTAGCAAATCCCTAAAGGAATTATCAATGCTACTCCTACTCATGCACCTTTAGAGGTTTTTGACCCATCGAAATATAAAATCCAAGGTTTTAATTCGAATGAATTGATTTCTAATTCAATTCCTTCAGGCATGTCAAAGCATGGATGATCGGCCAGAAAATTAGCCAAGGCCTGATTTTTCATTGCCTTTTGGGGTATATATTGTATTTCGAATGCTGATAAAGCTAACGTCCAAAGGCCTACCCTTTGGTGCAAAATAGGGCGAGAGAACATATACTTAACCAAATTTACTCTAGAAATCAAATAACTGGTTACGGGCCGTAAATAAGCCCTTAATTTTGTACATGTGAAATACAATGCAAGACATAATTTTTCAATGGCAGAGTAATTACATTTACATTTTGTTAACCGTCTACTCAAGTAGTAAATCGCCCTTTCTTCATCAAATTGGTCTTCTTGCGCGACCATTCTAGCTATTGACTCTTTTTCAATCGATACATATACTTTCATTGGCCGTCCTTGGATTGGCGACACCAACACTAATGGACTTGATAAGTATGTCTTTAGACTTTCAAAAGCCTTTTGATGTTCTTCTTTCCAGACGAATTCGTCCTGAATTTTCAACTTTAAAAGCGACGAAAAAGCTTTAGTTCGCCCTGCACAGTTAGAAATAAAGCGTCTTAAAAAATTTACTTGGCCTAGAAACATTTGCAATTCTTTTTTGTTGCTAGGTAATTTGGCCTCTAGAATGGCCTTCGCTTTATTTTTATCAAGTTCAATCCCCCTTTTGTGTACGAAGAAACCAAGAAAGTTCCCTGCATTAACACCAAATGCACATTTCAAGGGATTCAACTTTAATTTATATTGCTTTATTTGCTCAAATGAACATCTTAATTGTTCAAAATGGTCCTCTTCTTTAATGAATTTAAACACTATATCATCTACATACACTTCAACAAACTGGTCTATCATATCATGAAAAATAAAATTCATTGCCCTTTGATGAGTTGCTCTTGCATTTTTCAAGCCGAAAGGCATAGCTACCCATTCAAAACATCCGAGAGACCCAGGGCATTTAAAGGCAATTTTGTGTATGTCTTCCTCAGCTATATAATTTTGATTGTATCCTGAATACCCATCCATGAAAGAATACATGACATGTTCGGCAGTTGAGTCTACTAAAGAATCTACCGTGGGCATTGGATATTCATCTTTGGGTGTGGCTATGTTTAAATTCCTAAAGTTTATGCACACCCTTAATTTACCATTCTTTTTTAGTATTGGCCCGATATTGGACAACCATTCGACATACCTGGTTGTTCTAATAAAGCCTGCTTTTAATAATCGCTCTATCTCTTTCTTAATCTCAGGGAGTACATTAGGAGCAAAACACCTAGGAGGTTGTCTATGAGATTTAAAATTAAGCTTGGTTGGTAATATATGTTCCACCAAATCTCTATCTAAACCAGGCATTTGTTCATAGTCCCATGCAAAACAATCTTTATACTCCTTTAATAAAGCGATTAATTTATCACTAACTTCTTGATCGAGCATTTGGCTGATGAATGTTGGGCAATCTTCTCCTTCATTCCCAATATTCACTTTAATCAGGTGGTCTTGTGCTTGAGCATATCCAGGCTTGATGATCCTCATTACTTCATCGTCCAGTTTCCTTGTAGGCACTTCTTCTTCTAAACAGTCCACCTTGTTGACTTCTCGGCCAATACTTTGTTTCAACTCTAATACTGCCAATTTGTCTCTTAATGCTTTCAAGGCTTCTTCTTCTTTCGTCTTGTCCTTCCACTCTTTATTGAAAGCCATTAATTTGGCTTTGAAGTCCTGAATGTCGACCATTTGCCTTTGTTGCTTGCAACTCATTTAAAGCTCTTTGATTACTCTTTTGCCAATAACTGGCTCTTCTAGGGCCACTATGTTTGGCCTCATCTGACTGAACATTTCAGTTAGCACGTCCACCGAAAATGGTTCTTCACTCTGCGCGATAATTTGAGTTTCTTCTCCATCTTAGACTACTCTAACGGGTCCATAATTTCCTTCATACATGAACCTCTCTACTGAGTTTGCTTCTGCGATAAAAGGCCTATGATCGGCCTGCACCACCTCTGCTTCACCCTTATCATTCCAAAAAACTAGGCATTGATGGAGCGATGAGGGTATACAGCGACTTTCGTGTATCCAATCTCTTCCTAATAACACATTGTAACTAGTAGGACCATCTATTACAAAGAAGACTGTGGTCCTAGTAGTTGTCCCTATAGTTATGTCCAATGGCATAACCCCTTTAGCTGAAGTTGCTCCTCCATTGAAGCTTGTAAGGATGACTTCTGTTGGGATCATATCACTTTCTGTCTTTGCAAATTTCCTCATCATCCTAGATAAAATGGTGTTTATAGCTGCTCCATTATTAACAAGCACTTTTGCCACAGGTATGCCGTTAACTAGAGCTTTAACGTACAATGGCCTCAAGTGTTTAGTCAATTTCATGGCTGGTCGCTTAAAAATAACCTTTTCGGTAGCATCTATTTCCACTTCCTACTTGTCCTTTGTCGAGTTATCCTTTTGTGATAAGTCAATGTGCAGCATATCGCACTAAGCTTCCGTTTCCTGATTTTCTTTTTACTATTTTCTAATGCTTCTTCTTCGGTTACCCAACCTGTGGGAGGAGGCATTATTCATGGAGGTGATCCATACTTTTCAGAGCGAGGCACTCTCTTCTTCCTTTTGGGCATCCCATACAGCACGTAATAATCGAAAGAATGCCCAGATGGTTCTCCTAATAAGTCCACTTCACGAACTCCCTCTCGAT
Organism: Olea europaea var. sylvestris; assembly: GCF_002742605.1. Taxonomy (NCBI): domain Eukaryota; kingdom Viridiplantae; phylum Streptophyta; class Magnoliopsida; order Lamiales; family Oleaceae; genus Olea; species Olea europaea. The sequence goes on from NW_019265290.1 coordinate 214,562, forward strand.
GTAGTTGCTTCAACAGAGTATTGTACGATACTCCTCTTCTTCTTCTTTCTACTTCCAGATCGATTTCCTTTTCGATGTCTGTCATACCATCGTCTTTTTCACCATTGTAGGCCTCTCTAGAAGTTTGGCCTTCTTCACATTCTAGCACACATACTTTTTTTCCGTTATCCTCCATCTCTTCTTCTTCTTTCTCTTTATTCTTGAATTCATTGGCTAGTAAATAATTATTAGCCACGACAGGAGGTAACGTACCGAACTGAATAGTAAGGGGCTGATCTGGATCTTCTCCATCCCTTCTGTCTCGCTCAAACTTCGATCTTCCAGAAGAAGTTTCTGGCAATTCTTTCATTGATTCATCTGTACCAGTCTCTTCACTATCTTTGAGAACATTTTGATTAGCTACCTCGAGTAGTTTAGGCGCCTTAGGACGTGGCACTCCCTGTTGTTGCCTCATCATTTGTCCATAATTTCGTTGAAAATGCCTTTGTTGGGTTCTAGTCATCTCGTTGAAGGGTATCGCCCTTCCTACATTATACTGGAACGAATGTCATACATTTGGTTGGCAAGGTTGTGGCCTGAATGTTCTCCCACTATTTACTGGCCTGAACTGCCTCTCAAAAGACGGTCCCTTATAGAACAATGTACCTCACCCTCTACCAGGCTTAGCGTTTGGGAAAAAACTAGGGCGATAGAGATTTTGTCATATCCCTGGTTTCTTCGTATTCCCACTCACTTCTTTTTTACATCTTGTACACAGGACTTCATCATCCTTTTTTTGCTCCTTCCCTTTGATACGTTCAAAAACACTGGGATGTGGTCCAGGGTCTTCTTCTCCATCATCTATAACCAACTTGGATTTTTGCAACTTGTTTTTGAAACCAGACGTCACCATGTTCACTCCAAGTGGCTGTGGAAAAGGATTTTCATCCACTGCCATCTTCCTCTTATCCTCGAACGTAATTCGTCCTGATTCAATGGCATCCTATAACACATGACGAAAAATCAAACAGTTGTTAGTCAAATGTGACCATACATTATGCCACTTACAATATTTTTACCCTTAACTTGTTCATGATTTGGCAATTTATGTTTATTGCTCAGTTTTATTTGTTTATCCTTATATAATTTATCAAATATAAGGTCAGCTTTGGTTACATCGAACGAGAATGTTCTAGCATTTTTGTTTTCATCTTTTATAGGCTCATCCTTGCCCGACAGTCTAGGCTTAGCCATTATAGGACAAGTATACGTGTCTCCTTTAACTAACTCGCCCAAACAAATTTCGATTTGATTGTAATACTCGTCATTAATGGTATGAACATCAAAATTTAAGTCTCTATAATAAGACCCCTTGCTAGAATTTTTCATTTGCTCTTCTTCTCTTATTAATCGTTCATGCCTAATCACGTTTGCACTCAATTAGAAAATATCATGAAATTCCTTGTCTTGGAACTTCTTTTTCAAATCAAAGCTTAGACAACCTTGAGCGATTTTGACAAACTCTTTTTCGGGTAAAGGTACAAAACATTTACTTCTTGCTGTCTTGAACCTTTGAAGGAAACCATCTGCCCATTCGTTTGGCATTTGACGTAGATTCGCCAAATCGGCCAAAGTAACTTCAGATTCAGTCTTATAAAGCTGATCGTGAAACAATTGCTCCAATTGTTTCCATGTTTGAACAGAGTTCGCTGGGAAATTGATGAACCAGGAGAAAGCTACTCCTGTTAATGAACTAGGGAATAGCCTCATTTTGTGGTAATCAGTTACGTCACCACTTTGCAGTGTAAATCGCCCTATGTGTTTTAGAGTAGACACCTCTCCTAAACCGGTAAATAGTGAGAATTCTAGCACTTTATATCCTCTAGGCCATGGATATGCTTGGTCTACCCAATCAGGATATGGCTTTGTGTAAGTTGGCCTAATGATAGGATGTACCCCAGAAGCCATCTGATCCTGCACTATTTCCATAATCTGATTCCTCAACATGACGTTGGGGTCATATGGAATTCCTACAGGTTGGTTGACCGGTTGATTTGCTTGAGACCTGATGTTTGGTCCTTGGTTGGCAACAAAGTTGCCATGATTTGGGCCATTGTTACCATTAGCCTGAACATTTATTCCATCATTGACACGTGGGGTATTCTGTCCGTTATTTAGGACATTATCTCTTACATTTAGGTTACCCCCTAAGTTAGATGTACCATTGCCACTATTTTGATTTGGCATTACACCATCCCCTTGGTTTGAAGTAGAGGGAACAAAAGGTGGTTCTACCCCTTGATTTGGACTTAGAACTGGGGGATTGTGTCCCACAATTGTCCTAGTTTGAAAATGATTTGCAAGAGGCACAACTGACTGACAAATTTGGCCTACTAACTTATTCATTATTTCATTCAAAGTATTCAGTTGTTTGGCCATGTTGTCATAATGTGCATTCCCATTCTGGGTAAATCTTTTCATATTATGAATATTTCGTAGATTTACCTGTTCAACGACATCTTGTGTGAGTTCTCCAAGTAATGCACGCATGGTTCGAGGACTCAACTCTGTCATTGGTTCGTAACGACTATGATTGCTCTGATTCTGTCTATTTGTTTGTGGAGAGCTATGCTGCTCTTCATATCGCTCAATCACAGACTGAACTCTTCCCTGACTTGCTGCTTCCTTATTGGATTTTTGAGGCATATTGTTTCACCTTTTGTATCTTCAACACCAAACACCAATGTCCCACTGGGCGTGCCAAATTGTTTCGTGCCGGTTAGTCGCCAACAATTAAAAAAGGATCAGACGATTATGTAAGAGACAAACCTCTTGAGACAAAGTCTCAAAAAGGGGTGTTTTATTGACGATGACTTTACAATTGGAAAATAAAACATAATGCCTCCAAGGGATGCAAGCACACGAGTACTGAAAGAAGTGTTTAAATCTAAACTAAGAAATTGAAATTACATATTCTCTGTTTGAGAGTGTTTGATTCGGGGTCTTTTGCTCTATGTCTTCTCTTCCTTTTATATTCCCTTGGCGATTTCTTCGTGATCAACCACTTAGAAACTGCTTGATTGCTTCATAACTACCCACTTTCTTTATGGTGGCCAACTTGTCATGGAATTGCCTTCTCTAACTGCTGCCACTACTCTTTGTCGTTCAACCGTCTTCAACTGAATTTCTTGAATCGTGGAACGTGATAAGGCTATTCAATAATTGCTTCAATAACTGCACTTCTGGATAACCATAACATCTCATGTTTGCTAAGATCCTGGACGACTTGAAGGTTTGGGCAAGAACAGGGTCATAGCTCTAGGCGACTGCAAGGCACTCCATTCACTCAGATCTTGGGCATCTTGCAAGCTTGGGCGATGGTGTTACCGCGTTCATGGGCTTCCACTACATTCATTAATTACCCTATTTGGGCCTTTATCATGAATTGTCCAGTTGGGCTTCGTTTTTTGGGCTATCTGATTTGGGAATTCTCCAATTGGGCTTCATTCCTTGGACTATTTGATTTGGGCTGCATTTTTAGTGTGTCAACAGAACCTCGATATTTCTGCAAATTTTTTTTGCTATTACATTGGATAACTATCCGGGCCGCTTCAAATTGGTGGTTTATTCCACCATATCTTACATCTTTGTGAGGAGTAATAAGAGATTAACATTAAATCCACCACTTTTCACTCTCAACTGATTCTCAATCTGTCTTATTCATGAATTTTCTGAATCAATCGACCTTTTGTAGGGAGTACTTGCACTGCTGCTCTTTCATGAAACAGACCGGAATTCAAATACAGAGATTCCAGGTTTTTGTCGGATGCTGCTGCTAATAATTGTGTCTAACAAGCACAAAGATTTGTAACAACAAATTTGTAATTCCGTCGACGTTATTAGTTTTGACTGGTTCAACAAAAATGCCCCCTACCGCCAAATCTACCGCCACCAACAAAATCAGTCTCCGGTACTAGATCCAACAAAACCAACCCTCAAAACGACCCCCAACGCACCATTACCACATCTTGTATCTACAAAACCACCACCTCACCATTGAAAATATAAGTTTCACAAAGAAGCTACTGAGCGGCACCGACGTTGCGTGCAAAGCCATCTGAAGGGGCGACTGCGACGCGCGAGCAGCTTCACCGTGAACCTATGGACGAACAGCTTCATAACAGCAGTCGATGTCGCCGATGTGTGCGATGGGCGGGCGACCACGCCTGCGGCTTTGAAAAATTTGAGGCGGTGGTCAAAGAACTGGAAAATGGGGAAAGAGAGGGGGGTGTGGTGTGTGGGAGTTACGAGTGGGTAGATAGTTGTTAGGAATATATTAATTTAATAAATTTTAAATACCACCTGAATTGTGAAATTAAACTTAATCTTCTTTGTTTATGAAAACTAGTTTTTAAACCCAGGTTTCAAGGTAATTTTCCCTTGAATTTATCCCATAAAAAAATACGTTCAATTAAAGAGAGAGAATAATTTTTTGATTTTCTTGTTTCTCTTTATTTTGCAAGTCTAAGTCTTTAAATTAAATTATCATGGATCAAGGTATATTTTTTGGTCAAATGATTTATATGTGAAAATCATAGAATTCTAATATCTTGGTATAAGAGTTGAATTGCTTGGGAAAAATGAGGCTAATGATTCAATTCTCCAACTTAGAAGAATTCAAGAAAAAGAGAATTAGAGTAAATTGCATGCTAAGTTTTTCATGAACTGTCTCTTATGGTGCATTTAATTGCGAGTATGAAATTTTAATAGAAAGAAAATAAATTCTTAACAATTCGCTTATTTGTATGAAAATTATTAATTAAATGTAGTTGATTGATTTAGTTTTCAACTTAAAAAATATCACATTTGTCCATTTTTCTTGGTTGGTAGATGAGAGAGAGAAAAGAGTGAATTGCCTAAAAAATCCCCTTGTTTGGAATTTTTTGTGCAAAAACCCCCGTCGTCAAGATCCTTTAGATTTGTCATTAAAAAGGTAAAAAATGCCAAAATTAAAATAAAATAATTTCAATTTCAATACCCAAACTTTTTAATTTTTAAATCAAAAATTAAATCCAAAATTTTTTTTATGTGCCATCTATAATCTTAAATCTTTAAAACTTTATTTTCCACCCCACAACTACATATTGATAGTTAACGACATTCATTGTAAGATGTTTGAAGCTTGGTAAACCCATTTTGTCCGCCAACTATGGAGACTCATAACACCATCTTCCGGCCACCTAACATTTAAAAAAAAAAATTAATTTGTGCAATTTATAAGAATTATAAATTAAATAAAAGTCACAACCCTCCTTTTTCCGAATTTGGGACCGGCTAAAATCAATGTAAGCAGAATTAAAATTGTACACGGAAAAATTATTTCGTGTGTAATTTTTCTTGAAACAAATAATCCATCTATATTATATGGCTACTATAACAAAAGATAATGAATATTAGAGCAAAGAAATTGAAGATTGAAGTTGAAATTAAAATTAAAACACTTCAAGTTAAAACTGATTGAAGAAAATTGTTATGAAACTCAAAATTTAACTTATATTTATAACAAAAAATATAATCATTTTTACTAAGTTTGAAATTCAAATTTGAAATTTAAGTTACGATTGACATAATGCATGTTAACAACAGCTACAATAGCTTCCTTTAAGGCAGCTTTCTATATTCTGAGTGATGCTACATCTACAAAGGAGGATGACAAAGTAGGTTGACAAAGTGGTTGTTGGCAAAATCTAGACCACTCAATTCAAAAACAGCTTTTGAAATCAAGAAAATTCATTGACCTTGATCTTGCTAACACACACTTTGTCAACCATTTTTGTCAAACTACTTTGTACAAGTAGTTTAATTGCTATATTCTACTTCCAGCTATATATTAGCTGCCTGTTTACTGAAGCTTTTACATTTTTTTAAATTCCTCCCAAGGCTTGGCTCATGGGTCGGCCCGTGTAGCTCAAACTAGCTCGGGCTCAAATCGATGCCTCAAAATATGGCTCGGCCAGAGCCTGAGCTCGATCCCTCAGAGCCACGAGTCAAGTCGGCTCTGGCTTTTGAGCCATGAGCCCAACGAGCCAACGAACCAAATTTACATCCCTAAGTAAACATGGATAATTATATTGGATAGTCTTAGGCTGGTTTGATTGAGTTTAATTATTGGATCCTAAAATATGAGCCCAATCAGGTCATTTTAATAGCTCCTAAAAAGTTGGGAATTTAATTGAACTAGTGATAAAAGTTTAGGCGGTGTACATGTAGAAAGGGCCAAAATAGTTTCTTCGACTGAATAGGGAAAACACTATGTCCATGAATAAGATCTAGGGGAATTGAGCAAGACATCCATTAATGTCCCTGTGGAAGTGTGGGAGAGAATTGTTTTTTTTTTCTCGCCTTTTGGAGAACGTAAAAGTTTGAAGAATGTAGATTCAAGAAAATAGTAGAATCGTATCACAATCATTCAAAAAATAAAAATCTACATTACTAGTAAATTCAGCCAAATCTTTTATGTGATTAATTAGTATAGATATAAAGTGAATTAACCTAGTCAAATCCTATGTTTGTAAGTTAAGTAACTACAAACATTTTTGGCAACATCATAATAGCTTGATTTGTGTTCAAATATTGTCCTCATTTGTGCTGAATTGAGATTGAAAAAATTTCAAAAAAAATTGAATTGAAATAGAAAAAGAGACAAAAATCAGAAACAGAATTGAATTCAAGATTTCAATATCAACTACCGTGGAAGACAAATATCTTGAATTAATTTTTGTTTCAATCAAAAATCATAACCTGGATAGAAGTCAAATGAGTTTTTGAAAGCTTCTACATCTTTAAGTTCTTTTCTATACGATGGTTGCTCATTTAAAATTTTCATGTCTGTATTGCAACCCCACACTCGAATAGCAAGTCTTCTACACTTTGTAGAGGGCTTCTTTAGGTAAGTATTGTACCAGTTGATAATATCCGACTTCTCAAAAGAGTCAGCTACTCCAAATTCTAGAGTGTCATTATTACACCTGTAAGACAAGCCACCAAAGGTTAATGTTACAACAAACTATCAGTACAAAACCACAGAAAATAAACAAGAAAATATGGCAGAATAACAAATCCTCTGCCGTTCACCCAAAACTCGAACCACACGGCATCAAGATGAAGTTCCTTTCAACAATAGGGCTCAGACTCAAGAAAATACAGGATTGTACCCTTCTGTATGACCCACACCGATCGCCCCAAACCCTAAGGTTTTCCTCTATCAGTTAAAGGAAACCACAAGGGGTAAAATCACACACCAAACTCTCCAATACACAGAGTATTATGTATCACAAAGACGGAATCACACAGAAACCAGATCCAATCAGAGATTGGATTCTCACGAAGAAGAAGAGAGGGTTTGGAAGACTCTCGAACCTCAGCCGCAGCTGGAGAGAGGAGAAAAATGACGGTCCAAGTGAATTAGGGCAAAAGGGGCCAAGTATTTATATCCAACAAAGGCACCCTTAGATCAAGTTTCAATCCGACGGTCAGGAGGCATCCATATAACTGAATAAGGCGTGTTTGGCTGCATTAAAATATGCCACGCCCAAAAACACGTTTTATCTACCATTGGGCCGGGGCGGATCGGGTCATGTTATTGGGCAAGAGCCTAAATTGTTAAAACAGTTATTGGGCTTTAGCCCATTTGTCATCACAGCCCAGAAAGGTCATTGGTCATCACAGCCCAACAGTTAACATGACAGTTCAGAAAAGAGGTTTAAATCACTATACAACATAAAATCAACAAAGCAGTCCATTACCTATAACAAATGTTTTAGCCCTGGCCAATTCTATCAGTAAAAAAGGGTAGATCTTCCTAAATGTTGCCCATTAATGCACCTCTGTAATTCTCAAACAAATCGTTGTTGAATCCATTCTGCATAGTGAACAAATATTTAACGAGGAAGCATATAAATATAATTCAACACTTTCAAAAACAATATTGCAAAATTTCATTTTGAATAAGAAATGAAAAAAGTAGAAGATTTCAGACAATGCAAATATATGGTGTGATCTCAATACCTAATATTTCAATGCAAAATATTCCTCAAACTACTACAGTGCACAATTACTATGCTGGCCACAAGAAAGAATCTAACCAAATGTTGATTGATGTTAGTGAAAAACAGAGAACCATCGAGGCCAGAATGCATTAAAGAAAGAAGGATTTCAAACTAACCAACATCTCTTCAAGGCCGTTTATGAAGTTGTCAATCCTCTCTAGCAAGTACACAGGATCGTGCTTAGAAGATTGAACTTGGAAACAGTATCCCTATATGCCGAATGTTACCCATGTGTTACAATCAACATCATAGCCAAGCTGCTCTTTTGTCCTATTTTAACATCAATTAAATCATGAATTAGTCATTATTTATTAGGGATTCCTTTAGATTGTAAAGATATAGTTTCAATCACTTAATAGTTGATATTGTTGAACTAACATTTATTCGCCTACTTTGACCTGCCGGAGAAGAGTTCATCAAATTTGTGTACTACTGCATTTTGTATGTACTTTGATATTAGCACCGACCCCACACACATGTCAAACTATCAAAGCATTAACATTGTAGATTTTTATGCGCAACATTGAAAATGTATACGCCCAAAAAATGATTAGTATATGGGCACTTGATGTTGGAATAATAATTAGTTGCAGTAATGTTCAGAACGGTAAAATGCAAAAAGAAAACTTATCGCCTGATCGAGTCTCGTGACAGCATGATGTCCTAAAGTGAAATTGCCCGTCGATAACTGCTGCGACCTCCGTGGACAATCACTCCCAGGATACAACGATCATAAACCACTTGTACAGTAATCACAAATGATTTTTTCAGAACTATCGGTTGTACTCCAGAATATATGTAAAAATTCAAGGATAAGAAATTCAGAATATGAAAAGGAAGGATTCGTAGAAGATGATTTTACTGTTTTCTTTTATGTGTCTTTTCACAAAACGAGATATAGATTTATATAGGCAAGATGGAAGTAACAGCTTCCACCATGATCAGAGATTAATTCAGAATTTTAATGACTGAGTAGTGGGTATTTTAATGACTGTCAGTGGGTTGTTACAAAAACAAACAGTCAGAAAATACTGGCTAGTTTTACCCATTAAATAATAAAAAAATCATTTATTTTAGTCAAGGAAGCCCAAGGCCCCAATCAAGACATTTTAATATCCGCGTGGGGAGTGACTCGAACCCCTGACGTCCCACACAAATGCCACATTTCCCACCACTATGGTAGTTTATCTAATTTGATTATTTCTTTCACATTTTATATTTATACCATAAATATATAACAATCCCCCACGTGAAAGAAATAAGATAAATGAAAATATCACTCTGGAATACGGTAGAAATCATGCAGGCTTAGGTGTCTATCGACTTGAACCTTGGCTTTGTATATTCTATCGAGCTTACTAACTGTAGAGTGAACTATGTCTTGAACTCTACAATTATAAATGCAAACTGAGACAATAGAACACACACATGATTTCTAGAACAGTCATTGAGTTCTCGCGGCTGTGTTCATTTCGGCCATGAACTTTCCCAGTTTCTTTGAGTGCTCTAGAGAATTTGCCTCAATTCTCATAGAAAGCGGTCTCACTTCCACACTCAAATAGGTGCTACTATCAAGGGTGCACTGTATCTAAAGACCCCCACTAAATATCAGCTATAGTAAGCATTAAGAGCATTAGCTCATCCTCTAATCAATACAGTTGATACTACGCATCATAGGGAGGGGTTTGGAATAAATCCAATGTAGTACCCCCACAGACCACTCCAATAACTTTGTTGTCCCATTGAACCTTGACCATGGGATCTCCAATTGCAAGGTTGGATTTCCATTATAGGTGATCTAATAAATAATAGGCTTTAGCCCCATCCCTCTCGATGTGTGTTGAATTAGCTCTCTAGCCAATCCTTTGGATAATGGGTCAGCAATGTTATCACTTGACTTCACATAGTCAATAGCTATAATCCCATCCTTAAGCAGCTGACGCACAGTATTGTGCCTCCTACGAATATGTCTAGACTTTCCATTGTAGGATGAATTTTGAGCTCTTGAGATAGCTGCTTGACTGTCACAATGTATTGAAATAGTTGGAAATAGTTTAGACCACAAAGGAACATCCATAAGAAAATTCCTTAACCATTCAGCCTCCTCACCTGCCTTATCTAAAGTTATGAACTCAGATTCCGTAGTAGATCTAGCAATGCAGGTTTGCTTAGTGGATTTCTAGGAGACAGCACCGCCTGCTAATGTAAATACATATCCACTTGTAGATTTACTCTCATTGGTATTGGAAATCTGCCACGCGATTTATGCAACGTGATTTTATACCGCAAGTGTACGGTGTCAAGTTTTGTAATATAGTTTTGAAGAAGGATGTCGAACCCACAGGGATTAATATTCGAATTAATTGAGTACTATAATTATTTTAGCCCTCACTTTATTTAGATGATCAAAATGAGAAACAATATTTTTAAATTAAATTAAAATAAATGGAATGAACGACGCAAGTAAATGGGAGCAAATTATGAAGTTTCTTATCAAATTTTGAATACCTAGGGAATGATTTCACCATACCTTCGACAATGTTTTTCACCCGTATAACTATTTCTATTGATCTTTCCAAAATTTATAGGCAAGAACACTAAAGTGGTTCTATTTCCCTCTCCCGAGCGCCAAATAAAATCTATTTCTAGATTCTAATTCCAATATCTCTATTCCGAATTAAAACATAAAAATTATCAAGCACGTGATTCTTAATTAAAACATGCCTCAAAGATTCGCATTTTCTCTCGAAACCTATGAAATCTAGGTTATGTTATCTTAGATCACGCCTAAATTTTGCCTCTCTCGAGTGCCAAAATTTAGAACACCAAATCAAGCAATTAGTAACCAGTTAATTGAAAGCATTGCGCACAACAACACAAATAAATAAACGGAAAGATTAATTGAAATAATTAAAACGGAATTAAAACATGTCTAAAGCAGGCTACATCAACCCTAGGACTAAAGTTTAATGTATAATTGAAAGAATTGACATAATTAAATTATAAAGCATGAACATGAGAAGAAAGGGATAAGAAAAACTAATTGATTGCAGCGTGATTTCTTCCCAAAGTTGCCAATTTCCTTCAATTAGTTTCAATTTTACTCCAGCCATTTACGTGTCTGCTTCCTCTGCTTCGGTTTCTTGTGTTTATACAAATAATTTCAGCAGCAAGGCAGCCAAATTCCTCCCCAACAGCCGAAATAATTGACTTCAAAAGGGACTCTGAAGTGCCTCAATTTGTCTCCAAATATAATATTGCTGTTGCAGCCCCAAGTAATTTCCCTCAATTTCTAAGCTTTCACGTGTATATTAATGGCGGCAGCAATTTTATCCCCTAAAGTACTCCAAACTCCCTCCTCAATTTTCGTGCAGGTATGGCGTGTGGAGAATGTATAAAAATGTGCAGCCGCCTCTTTTAATGTCTCTCCCGTTTTTTGTGCGAGACTTATTTATATATATTCTGCCCACTCCTCCAGCAATTCTGTAATGTTTTTCCTTCAATTCTCGTCTCTCTCAATTTTCTGTTTTATGTTGTTCCCCTCTTCAATTAGGTCTTGTCTGTGTTGTTTATAACTTCTAGAATTTAGGGAACAATATGAGACGTGTTGGGCCCAGAAATTATTATAAAATTGGGTTTCTTTCTGGTCGAGGCCCGGGCCCGTGGTACCACTTCTTCTTTTCTTGGCTCGTTTGCACTCCTTTTTCATCAGTTTCTACTCCTAACAAAAACATTAAAACCACATGGTAAAACATCCATAACTCATAATAATTCGATAAATAATAAGCTTAATTGATATTAATTTAATGAGTGAAGTATCACTCATCAAAATCTAATTACATCACAATATCCCTCAAGTATAGCAAGGAATTTGGTATAATGTATTCCCCAGTCTTGAGTGTATCTCAAATACCTCAAGACTCGAATGAGAGCATCCCAATGTTCATTGTTAGGATTACTAGTATACCTGCTAAGTCTACTGACAGCATATGCTATATCATGTCTTGTACAGTTCATGAGATACATGAGACTGCCGATTACTTTAGCATACTCTAAAGCGGAAACACTAGGACTTAAATGTTTTCTCAAATGACGACTTGCATCATAAGGTGTTTTAGCAGGAATACAATTGTATTGATTAAACTTCTTGAGAAAATAATTCCTTCAGAATGTTTTACTATTTTGATTCCTAGAATAACATCAGCAACACCCAAATCTTTCATTTCGAAGTGCTTGTTCAAAAACTATTTAGTTTTATTAACCACATCTAAACTAGTTCACATAATCAGCATATCATCAACATATAAGCAAATTATCACACCACAATCATTTTCAAATTTGTTATATATGCATTTATCCGCTTCGTTTATCACATAACCACTTGATGTCAAAACTGTATCAAATTTTTCATGTCATTGCTTAGGAGCTTGCTTAAGGCCGTAAAAGGATTTTTTAAGTCTACATACTTTATCCTCAAGTCCTTTTACAACAAATCCTTCAGGCTGATCCATATAAATCTCCTCTTCTAAGTCTCCATTTAAAAATGCAGTTTTGACATTCATTTGATGTATAATAAGATCATACAGTGAAACAATTGCAATTAACATCCTGATAGAGGTAATCCAGCAACGGGTGAATAAGTATCAAAGAAGTCAACTCCTTCTTTTTGTCTATAGCCTTTAGCTACAAGGCTTGCTTTAAACTTATCAATCGAACCATCAGGTTTAAGTTTTTTCTTAAACAACCATCTACACCCAATTGTCTTGCATCCTTGAGGTAAGTCCACTAACTCCCAAGTATTATTACACATAATTGAATCATATTCACTATTTACAGCTTCCTTCCAAAATATAGAATCTGGTGAAGACAAAGTTTCACCAAAAGTACTAGGATCATCCTCTACCAAGTAGGTTATGAAGTCTAGACCAAAGGAAATAGTGGTCCTAGGTTTTTTGCTTCTCCTAATTTCAGCTTCTTCTAATTCAGACAGCTCCTCTCTAACACTGGGAGGAATACTAAAAGAACTGCTTGGTCTTTCAGACTTTTCTTTAAACGGAAATTTATTTTCAAAAAATTCAACATCTCTTGTTTCAAAAATTGTGTTCTTTTCGATCAAATTATTTTTAGAGTCAATGACTAAAAATCTGTAGGCATTACTGTGAAGAGCATAGCCTATAAAAACACAATCAACAGTTTTCGAACCAAGTTTAGTTCTCTTAGGTGTCGGAATAGCAGCTTTGGCTAAATAGCCCCACACTTTAAGATATTTATATGAAGGTGTTCTACCCTTCCACATTTCATAAGGGGACTTATTATTTTTTTTACTAGGAATTCTGTTAAGAATATAACATGCAGTAAGAAGGGCTTCCCCCCACATATTAAAAGGTAATCCAGAAGTGTTTAGCATTGATATGACCATATCCTTAAGAGTCCTATTTTTCCTTTCAACTACACCATTAGATTGGGGAGAATAAGGTGGAGTAGTTTCATGAATAATGTCATTCTCAACACAGAATTTATCAAAATCTCCAGTATATTCTCCTCCCCTATCAGATCTTAAAACTTCAATATTTGTCTAACTGATTTTCTACTTCGACTTTATATGAAATAAATTTTGAATAGCTTTCATCCTTACTCTTAAGTAGATAAATATAACAATATCGAGAATAATCATCAATGAAAGTTAAGAAATATTTATTTCCACCACGAGTAACATATCATTTTAAATCACATAAATCAGAATGTATCAAACTTAAAATCGAAGTAGTCCTATCAACACAAGAAAATGATTTTCTAGAATATTTAGATTCAACACACGTTTCACATTTTGAATTTGGACAATTATCGATTTTGGGAATGTTTCCCGAAGTCATTAATTTTTTAATGAAAGTTTTATTAACTTGTCGAAGTCTAGCATGCCACAAATCATAAGAATCCAACAAGTAAACGGAAGAGCTAGATGCTTTATTGTTAATCACGGAGACATTGAGTTTAAACAGACTCTCATCTGCATACCATTTCCTAACAAAAGAACCACCCTTAGATAGTACAACTTGACCACTTTCAAATACAATCTTAAAACCCTTTTTGACTAAGATAGATCCAGACACTAGATTTTTCCTAATATCAGGTACATAAAGGACATCCTTCAAATTAAGGATATTTCTAGAAGTACATCTAATCGTCACAGTTCCTTTCCCCTCGAATTTTGAGGAGGAAGCATTCCCTATGAACAGACATTCTCCATCACTAGCGGGAGTGAATGAAGAAAATGCACCTCTCGTGCAGCAAATATGCTTGGTAGCTCCAAAATCTACCCACCAATCTGTCATGTTGCTTACTAGATTCACTTCTGTCACCATAGCAGAGAAATTCCCATCCTCTACCACATGTGCATGATGCTTCACAGGTTTTCCTTTCCTATTTCTGCAATCTTTTGCAAGGTGACTTGGTTTACCACAAACAAAACAGTCACCAACAATTTTATTCTTAAATTGGGGTTTAGACCGATTGTTCTTTTCTACAAATTGTTTTCCCTTGTTTCTGCCTTTAAAATTCTGATCCCTTGTAAAATTTTCAATTGATTTCTTATTGCCAGAACTTCCTTCAATAAGATTAGCCTTGGTATCAAAGTCTGGCCTTTCTTTACGTTCTGCCATTCTATTGTCCTCCTCGATTATAATCCTGATAATCAGATCCTATAAGGACATTTCTTTTCTCTTATATTTTAAACTATTTTTATACTCTTTCCAAGAATGTGGCAATTTTTCAATTATAGCTGACACTTGAAAGCCCTCACAGATTTTATATCCTTCAAAAATAATTTCATGAATTATAATCTGCAATTCTTCAACTTGACTGACCAGAGTTCTACATCATTCATTTTAAAATATAAGAATTTTCCCAGAACAAATTTCTTAGTTCTAGCATCTTCTGTAGCATATTTCTTTTCTAAAAAATTCCATAATTCTTTTGCAGATTTACATGAGTAGTAAACATCATATCGATTTAACGTCAAACAATTCAGAATATAATTCCTGCACATATAATCATTATGTTCCCAATTAGCTAAATCCTCTGTTTCCTTATCAGTATGATTATCAGCAATTGCAACAACGGGTTTATCTGATTCAATAGCATCAACAACTTTAATTGTTGTCAAATAAAATCGCAGTTTCATTTGCCATCTCTTAAAATTCTTTCCATCAAACAACTTAAGTTTTTCAGAATACTTAGGAACAGATATCTCTACAGCAGACATGGCAACTAATTATAAAGATATTTTCACTTTAGATTGTTGGAATAATAATTAATTGCAGTAATGTTTAGAACGATAAAATGCAGAAAGAAAACTTATCGCCTGATCGAGTCTCATGACAACACGATGTCCTAAAGTGAAATTGCCCATCGATAACTGCTGCGACCTCTGTGGACAATCACTCCCAAGATACAACGATCATAAACCACTTGTACAGCAATCACAAATAGTTTTTTTTAGAACTCTCGGTTCTACTCCAGAATATATGTAAAAATTCAAGGATAAGAAATTCAGAATATGAAAATGAAGGATTCGTAGAAGATGATCTTACTGTTTTCTTTTATGTGTCTTTTAACAAAACGAGATATAGATCTATATAGGCAAGATGGAAGTAACAGCATCCACCATGATCAGAGATTAATTCAAAATTTTAATGACTGAGTAGGTATTTTAATGACTGTTAGTGGGTTGTTATAAAATCAAACAGTCAGAAAATACTGACTAGTTTTACCCATTAAATAATAATAAAAAATCATTTATTTTAATCAATGAAGCTCAAGAGCCCAAGGCCCCAATCAAAACATTTTAATATTCGCGTGGGGAGTGACTCGAACCCTTGACGTCCCACACAAATGCCACATTTCCCACCACTATGATACTTTATCTAATTTGATTATTTCTTTTCTAACAAACAAGGAGATCGAGTGCTAACATACGTTCAAATTACTCTGTACACAGTTGCAGAATAATAACTTTATTTTTTCTATGATGTTAGTAAATTTTCAAAACTACCCTACTTAAATTAGGCATAACTAACGAGGATTCTTGTCCATCAATTTGAACATTAAAGTTGAGAAGTTACATTGAACATTTACCTTATCAACTTAAACCTATTTTCAACTCCCGCGTAAAACATCGTTTTAATTTTGAAACCAATATAGTATGGACCTAGCGTGTGCATAAGCTAAACCCTTTTCCCCGTCACATTGTACATTAATCTTATAAAAGCCCAAAATAAAGTAAGGCTGGACATGGTCCGATCCGGTTCTAATGAGAACTGAATTGACCTAAAATTTTCGGGTATTTAGTAAGTGGAACCATCGGGTCCAAATTTAATTATGGAACCGTTCGGGTTATGTTCCATTTAGTTCGGTTCGGTCCGGTCCATTCGATTTCGTATTATAATTAAATTTTCTAATATATACAAAATTATATTAATTTAATTAATGATATGTTCAATATTAGCTCTTACAAAATAACATAGTTCAATCTTATGTGTCTTTTACGTCTCTCTTTGATGAATTCTTCATAAATTTGATTATTAAAATCATAGGAAGAGAAAGATAACGAGCTCAAAATAATTAAGAGAGATGTTGTAGAGCTTTAATTCAATTTTTTCCAATAAAAGCGACACTACCATAGAGTAACAGATTTGGATAAAATTGAGGTCAATTTGATTAAGTTGATTTTAAACTAAAAATTAGATATAGGAAAATCATATTTTGTGGTTTCAACTAAATTAACTAGTTAACAAATGTATTTAGAAAAAATAAAATAATTTTGCTTATTAAAAATAAATTAATTAAAAAAATTAAAGAGATTCGATTCTTATTCAATTTTTCGGGTCTTAGCCTAGATCGAGAATCAAATCGTACACGTCAGTTCTTGTTTCAAATACCCGTTCGGGTATTTAACTTGAGAAGAATAGTAGGGTTCGGTTCGGTTCGGTTCGGATTCGGTTTGATCGGTTTGGTTCAGGAGTTTTGCCCAACCCTGAAAGAAAGTAGGCAAAAGTTTTCCCTGTTCAGTATTGGTCCATAAGTGGGACAATGTTGAAAAGCGTTAACGTGATAATAAAACTGAAAATAAAGCAATACTCATAACAAAGAAAATTTTGTGCCTTTTTAATAAACTAGTCTTTAGCACGCGCGATGCGCGTTCCGTACTATTTAAATGTGCTGAGTGTTTTACAAATATTGTATAAGAACACAAACATATTGTATCATTCAAACTACCAATAAAATATACTAACAACAAAGAGCATTAATTCCAAAAATAATATGAACAAGTTCAAATTTAAATCCTAATAAACTTTAGTTATGAAGTGTTCAGACGTAAGAAAAGGAAATACACGCTCAATATTAAGTACACTTGAAAGGTACCAAAAAAAAACTACCAATTCGTGTAGGAATCAAAGTTCTATTTGCATGGCACACTTTGTACACCATGAATATTGGCTGTTCATTATTCAAAATTTAAAGTACACGTGTCACCTATTTGAAACTGTTTCTCCAGCATAATTTGTCCAACCAATTCTGATGTGAAGAATCATAAATTTCAACACTATGGACAAATTTTGGTAGATGTGACCAAGTGAAATCCCCAGGTATATACTATAAATTAGAGTAAAAAAATCAATTAATAATGGAATTTAGACTTAGCTGGGGAACGTCAATGTAAAATTATGTTTCATCTACACAAGTAAAGAAGACACGAGTTGGAAAAAAGTGAAGTTACAGAGGAGCACACAATTTTTCGATGACTATCACGATTAACCACCAATGTTACTCGGAAGACAGGATTACCCATACATTAAATGTCCACTTCATTTACATTGGAGCCATTTGTTACTTCAAAAGCTGAATGGTTGAGTATTGAAATGTTGAATGCAGAGTTTTCGGTATATTCAAACACAATAATAAAGTTGTTTCATATTTGAAAACGATATAAATATTAAATTAAAAACTACATGTTACCCATTTGTCAACTAAATCTTTAGCAAATTTTCTGTTGGCAGTAGTCTCCTCATCAGACTTTGACAAAAACAATATAACCTACACAAACATGAAAATAACCAGCCAGTCATTCCTCCCATTGCACTATATATCTAGAGAAGTCTCATTGGTAACTAAAGCTAAAATTGGTTAACAAACCTTTCCGAGACCACTCTTCTTTAGCTGTTTCGGAAACTGTAAGCAGAGCACACACTTTTAGCACCCATGGAATGTTAAGAGAAACAATAAGTACGTCATACAGCATCAAAAAGGTAAGAAAGAACCTTTTTTCATACATCAGTCAGGATCTTTAGAACTGCAGCACGGACGTTAATGTTAGGTAAGCTTCCATCTGGTAGTGTTTCGAGCCAATTCTTCAAAGAGGTTAACACTCCATGATCCAAAAATTCTTGCTGAAGATGCTTTCTGAAAATGAACAATCCAAATGTGAGGAAATTATCACATTGCATGAACAAGAAGCCAAAGAAACAATGAAGAAAGCAACTCACTTAGAAAAGACATCAGCAAGAAGAGGGAGTTTTGAGTTTATTTATAGCAGGTTTCTGTTGTCTATTCAGTTCTGCATCTTCCTCTGCAACAACTTCAAGTTCAGCCATGACATTCTCAACAAGCAGTGCAATTTCTGCAGCACTTTTCTCAGTTTTCTTCTTTTTCTTGCCCATCTTGAAAAGCTGTTTGATTTCATCATCCTCTTCTTCTTCTGCCTATAAGGAAAGAAAAAGGTTTCACTATTGACACCCCCGTTAAAGAACATGCAGAAGCACTGGCCAAATGATATTGTGGACATAAATATATGCTGGTGATTACATTTTTGACCAAAAAGTACATAACAGCTATCCACATTTACAATGCCAACTCATCCATCACAAGTAGACAGAAAATTCAACAATGGGAAAAAAATCTGATTTCAGCAAGCAAAGAAATGAAAAGCAGAAGTATGCAACCTGAAAAGAT
Organism: Olea europaea var. sylvestris; assembly: GCF_002742605.1. Lineage (NCBI taxonomy): Eukaryota > Viridiplantae > Streptophyta > Magnoliopsida > Lamiales > Oleaceae > Olea > Olea europaea. Next base: position 233,656 of record NW_019265290.1, read on the forward strand.
ACGTGTGCGCCATAGAAATCCACCATTTTTTTTTTGCAGTGACCAAATATACACACCAAAAAACAAATGGAGAGAGAGGGAAATGAGGAAGGTGTTTATGTTTGGACGGAAAATGAATTACAATCCATGTATAAATATGCAGAAATTTTTGCCTTGTAAATGATAGTGGCACAGTGCATTATAGGTCCTTAATGAATTTGTTTAATAATGATATTCAAGTAAAGATTAAATTCCGATGTTCTGATCCAGTTACATATCACATTGCATCACCATATATGTTATATTAGAGTGCAATATGCAAGTATAATATACTCCAGTGAGAAGCATATGAACTGAAAAAGTACCTTACAACTTGATGAACACGTCAAAAAAAGCACTTGGACCTGGAGGAACACATATAGCATGACTACTGTTACTATTATTCACAATAGCAATCAGTGCATCAAGATTCTTAGGTTTTCCCTCATGTTCCTCACCGAAGTTAACAACATCAACAACCACGCTGTTCTTTTCAATTTCGTCCTAATCATCCCCAACTCCTTGACATATTTTACAGGGACTAAAATCATAAGTTAATACTTCAATTGTATTATATGGATTTGACTACATAGTAGTAAATTAGTAATTAATTAACTCAAAAAAAAAAAAACCATAAGCATCATTGGGTAAGATGAAGAAGAAGAAGAGGATGAGGAAATCATAAATGCGGATCATTGGGCAAGAATTGACACATGAAAAAAAAAAAAAAAAAAAAAATTGGGCAAGAATTGACACTTGATAAAAAAAAAAAAATCCAAAAATGCGGATCTTGATATATTGGAACGAATCATAAATCAATAATACACAACTCATCAATCTACAGGACACGCAATTTAGTTGAAAGAATCAACTGAAAAGTAAGCTGAGAACTAATCGTATGCCTGTGCAAGGCACAAGCTTTATTCCTTTTTAAGGTAATGTTAGTGTATCGAGCGTCAAGGATTGACAAAAAATATGCGGTGTGGATTAGATTAGCAAAATGAATTAATTTTATGAAGTAAATTGGCACGACACAAAAGTCACACACAAACGCACAGATAAAAAGATAATTAAGGAGAAGAGACAATGACTTAAGCCTAACTAAAACTTGAGGAAGGATTTTACTACTGCAATGAATCTTGCACAATTTAGTATATGCAACACAACAGATTTCACATGAGAAGATGAATGCAGCATTTACAAATTGAAGTATAAGAACAAACTTTAAAGAAAAATGAAGGGAATGACCAGTAGTGAGGTTATGTATGTATTTTGAATCTAACCTCTTCATAAATGATTATCACATATCTGCATGAAAACAAAGTAAATGAGGTTACCAGAGATGGGTTTCTATTAGCAATCATGATGCTCAGTCCATTTCCAAGCTTCAAAAGCAAAATCATTAACTGTATTTTCAGTTTCAACCTAAAAACATAAAATACTGAAATGTGTTAATGCAAGAATGATTTAACCCCACAAGGTTAAGGTTAAAATGCTAACTCATTATTTAAAAATACCAATTGATTCCAAGGCAACAATAAAATGTATAAATAGTTGTTCTTTCTTTGTACTTCATCTTCTCCATTTTCTACAGCATCCTTCTCCTTCTTTTGGCTCGATTCCAGTTTCCCAGTTATAAAAGAATGCACGCACATTTCTTCTTTCTCTAAACACATAATTTGAAACTTATGGTCAACTTCTATGATTGGGAATAATCAACTATCAAATGATACTCAACAACATTTTAATAAAGGAATATATAAGACGAGAGAATAGTAAATCACAAAACACTGTCCAATGACAACAGTAAAAGTTCGCAGAATTTTATAGAAGTCATGAGTATGCGGATATACCTCATATTACGATTAAAGATTTTCTTTCTAGAAGGCATTGATTTAAACGTGATAACTTCAAAACATTGACCATAATAGCATGTGACATTCATAGGGAATCCAAGCATAAAGTTAATAACAATATTGCATCATCTAGCAAGCTAATTTTACGCTCACTCGATTGGAATTTTAGAAAGAAATTCTGCAAACTCAATATAGAATCAATCGTTAGATACCATTCAATAATGAGTAAGAAGCCAATGAAGGAATACCATGGAAAAACTAATGCTACTAAAACTAACCTTTGTTTATATGGTCCTAAAAATAATTCTTGTTATGTGCTCCATAGGGCTGTAGGCAAGATACTTGCACATTTCATTTTCAATGTACCTTTTGAACAATGATTCTACAATACCATGTACAACACCCAGTAAAATGCCTATGAATGAGAAAGTTGACATTCAGAAGGAATAAGAACACTTGCTATCTCGTATAATTATAGACCGTAGAATGCATTTGAAATGGCTTTTAGCGTGACAAAAGAAGACAAGTCATTGAAGAGAGAAACTTAAAAAAGAAAATGGAAGGGAGAAATTAGAAAAGAAATTATAATACAACGTCATTCTAAAGAACAGATCTGTGGTAAGCTCACCTGAAAATAAAGAAGTAAGTTTTCAGATGGCATCGTGCTTCCATCGAAGAAGTACCAAATAATCCAATCATCTTCATTGACATCCTGAAAAAAGATTTATAGAGATGGTTATTTAGTATCCTTTTGTTTAAACTTTGATGAGAACAATTCAGCAGCAAATGTTTATAAGAATTAATAATATCTAACGTCCTTCAACTTGGAATTTCAAATGACGGAAAAGATAATCTCAAAGTGGTAAGCAATGTTTTATGGCAGAAATAATGGACAAACAGAAGAACATCTGGTTTCATCCACCCGGATATCCTCTTAAGAAGGTCTCGATAGTTTTTCATATGCTATTTTTTAAAGAATAAAACAAGTTGATTAGCCATGCCAACAATCCCAAACCTCAAAGCCCAGTTTGGGACTTTAGAAAGATTAAGTACTTCAAACATTTCAATGGAAAACATTTTGTCATTGAAAGCTTCCACGTTAAATGTGCTAATATATGGAACTATGACATTGACATTCTGAACTTGAAGACCCCTGTGGGGCAGAAGAATTAATGTCAGACAAATGTCTCTCCACAAGTTTGTTTTGGGGAAGAATTAGGGAAAAAAAGGTAATTAATATATGCCTTAAATGTTTGAAAATATACATAAACCGATGGATCTTGTTCCTGTTTCCTAGAGGAGCTGAAAGTGGTATAGAAGAAGTTTTTAAAAAAATTATCATACAAATGAAATAAGCGTTAAGGAAATCTTGATGGAAAACTTAAAAGAAACTAAATCAAGTTTTGATCAATAATAAATCATTTAGTTAATAATAAGTTAGTGAAGATTGAGCATCTCAAACTTGAAATGATTCCAGAAATATACACCACATTTACAAAGGTCACTTAAATTGTCAATGTGGTGAGAATAAAGATTAATAGTAAAAGAAAGAGAGGAATTTTTTAAAGACATCTAACTGAACAAAAATGAAATAATTTCAAAATCTAGTTAACGGTACAAAGAATAAAACATTAGCCAAAATAGTACCAGACTATAGGCATTTGTTATTGGGAAGCGCAATCAATCTCAATCAATTGAGAACATTTAATTGAAATATTAAAAGGAAAAAGTCAAAAGGCTACGTTGTTTTCACGCTAATTAGAAGTCCTAAAGAAGCAACATTCATGAATGTAAAAGGAAAATCTTTATTCTACAGTGTGGAAAATACTGTTTTCCCAATTTCTATATCAGAAGCAAATGAAATGAAAATGCAACTATAAGGTTCAACATTTAATTTTGATAAACTAAAAAAAAAACAATGAAATCAAATATGAACATTTCCATGATTCTAGTAGGATGAAATTGCACATATAAAGTTACAAATAACAATTAGAAGGACTCCTATCTTGAGAATTAAAACTCAACAACTACAATAGAGAGTGAGCAAAGATTTGGCCAAAAAATAATATAATTCCTCTTCTCGAATCACACTAATTCAGACACTCGGAAATACCTTGGTTCCAAATACGACAAGTCCTAATTCATCATTCTTGTTGAATATCATCTGCGTAAATGCAAAAAGAGATATTAGAAGTTTAGATTAAATACAACAATGCCAAAATTCACAGTACATTGAACAGAGACGTTGATGGCAAAAAGAAATTCAAATAATAAACTAATTAATGGACATTCTTTTGCAATAACATAAAACAAACCTTTTGGACTACTTGCAGCACAGCCTACTTGGTCGGACCAACATCAAGCATCAGAAGTAGACCCTCCTGTTAAGTAAAAAAAATACTATCGGAAAGGGGGGTAGGAGTAGGGGACTACACCATAGAAAAACTCCACCTAATTTTTCTAAAAACTAAATGATGTAATAAGTTTACTTTGATTACCATTTTGAGAACTTAAATCAGCTAAAACCCAACCTAAATTCCTGATTTTACATGTATTTCTAATTTTGCATCCATTTCAACAACACAACGTAATAACGATATACATCCGACGCAAGCCCCCAGGGCACATCTCCAAGTGGTAAAAGGAAAGGGTGGAGAAATCCAACTTTACTTGAGGCTGCTGCGTCAAAGGTTCGAATCCTGAAATATAGATTTGGCTCTTGGGTAAGTGCAAGTGTACAAGCAGCCTTCACCCTGTACCCTTGGAGGCATAATCTGCAAGAGGCGGTCTCTTTTGTGCCATAAAACTCTCAACTTTCCATCAAAGTAGACAATTATAAAACTACCATTTCTCAATTGGGCCAATAGGATTTTAGTAACATTAATCACCTTTAATTAATTCTTTAATATTACATGGGCCACAAATAATTGGTTTTACATCCTGATCCCATTAAATTTTTTGCTACAGAAAATAAGAACCCTTGGGGTGGGAAATAGAGTAAAAGTGAAAAGACCAAGAAGTTAAAAAAAATGCAAATACCTTATCTTGCGAGAACTTGCTGCGATCTGATTTTCAAACAAGTCGCATAGAATGCAAAAGGCTGCATAGAGCCTCAACCAATCCTACCAACAATAAAATATACTGTGAAATAAATACGCTTAAGAATTAAGAACTGTCTGCAATAAAACTTATTGTCTAGTAAAATATTCTCTTTCTTACAAATAAAGAGTGGTGGTTTTATTTAAAAACTCCAATGACACAGAATTATAAATACTGAAATCACTATACCAATAAGTGCTAAAACATAATAACCTGATTCTCGGGAAGAAAGTTATGGAAGGAAGTTGAACTTAGTGTTGCTTCCTTCTCTTGAGAATACATATTTTTTGAAACGAGAAGTTTTGTGTCAATGGTGGCCTCATAATCCACATCCTGCAAGGGAAAACATAATACAGTTTATGATCAGAATAAGTAATCGTAGTTGTTCCATTTGACAGAATTTCAAATACATAGCCATTGCAAAAGAAAGGGACATGAAGGTCACATAGGAACTCATGCAGATTAAGTTCCTATATCAAGACCGAGGTTGGGAAAATAGAATTTTGGTTTCAACGGAAATTTATAATGTGAGGTATCATTGACCAACCATTTCAACACAGGCTGGTAAATGACCTAAATTAAACGCTGTGAACAGGTAGCAAACAACTCTTCACAAGCAGATCTAGAGCCCTCACTTGACACACTAATATGATAGCTTTTTCAAGTATATGATATAGGTAGCAACTACTTCATATGAAATTCAAGTTGCAGTTGCATAAGGACGGAAGAGAAAGATCTTATGCATTATATTGATGATGGTTTCCGTATTAGGGCTGGATATGTTGAACTAATACTTAAAACCATTTTTTAGGTTTTTTCTAATCTGTTCATGAACTCACAAGTCATAATGAGCAAAAAAGTCCAAAAAAAAGCATCTAAAGCACAACCAGGCAGTGATATGAAAAAGACCTTTAGCTTTTACAAAATTGAAAGTTGTGATCAATTCAATAAATAAAAATGTAGTGTTAAATAATCTAGTGCAATGACGAGGCTTATAACAGTGGAATAGTGAAGAAATATACTAATGTTTTTTCCCTATTGCATTCCTAATCTTTAATAAGATACTTAAAGATGTTCCAAAACAAGGTAAAGTTTGGGGGTGCACTTTCTTATGAATGGTTCTAGGCGAAAGGTTAACTACTGCTTATCAAAATCAGAAAAATATGATCAACGCACATAACATCTATTCTTACTCCCAACACAAATGAACAAAACATACATACCATGGAAAATAACAGCAAAGTCATTAGCCTTTCAATTAGCTTAGCAACAGGCAATGCAGTAATTGATTTGTCCTTGTTATTTTGTACTAAAGAAGATGAAAGATGCATGTTGGTACCTGCTCGCTGACAATGCCCTGTTTTCTTTGCTATTGTTAGCTGATGACCTGGCTAAGATTATTGTTGACACATAAAAATTCAGCCCAAATCGAACAGCTCAAGGAGTGAAGCCCAATTGGAAAATCCCCAAATCAGATAGCCCAAAGAACGAAACCCAATCGGACAAATCAAGATGAAGGCCCAAATAAGGAGGCCTAAGAACGCGGTAACACCATCACCCAAGTTTGCAAGTCGCCTAGAATCTGAGCGAATGGAGTGTCATACAGTTGCCCAGAGCTGTTACTCTATTCTAGCCCAAACCTTCAAGTCGCCCAAGGTCTTAACAAACATAAAGCGTCGTGGTTATCAAGAAGTGCAGTTATCAAAGTAGTTATTAGAGCAGCCCTATCATGTTCCACGATTCAAGAAATTCAATCGAAAGCAGTTGAACGATGAAGAGTAATGGCAGCAGTTAAAAGAGGCAGTTTTCATGACAAGTTGGCCATTACGAAGAAAGTGGGCAGTTATAAGACGATCAAGCAGTTTTTAGGGCGGTTGATCACAAAGAGATCGTCCATGAAGTATAAAAGGAAGAAAGGACATAGAAGCAGAGACCAAATCAAAAACTCTCGAATAGAGAACATGTAATTTTCATTTCCTTAGTTTTTAAATTTAAACACTTTTCTTTCAGTAACTCGTGTGCTTGCGCCCCTTAGAGGCACGTTGTTTTTCATTTCCAATTGTAAAGTCATCGCCAATAAAAAAACACCTCTTTTTGGGACTTTGTCTCAAGAGGTTTGTCTCTTACACAATCGTCTGATCCTTTTTAACTGTTAGCGACTAGCCCGAGCGAAACAATTATTAAATAAGGAATATTAAAATTTAATACAAAACAATATATGGATAATTATATTAAACTGATTAAGAAATGAAGAAAGATAATAGAACCCAAGAAAGCACTGTAAGTATTATGCCCTAGGTCCAATCAACTTTGGACATAAATACTTTTATATGTAATTAATGCAATTAAATGGCAGATCTATTATTTAATTAATAGACAATTAAATAAATAATAGAGTCCGTAGATTCAAATATTTGTAATTTGTTAATCACAATGAGTTGTGATTGTGAGATACAAATTACATCTGATTGAATTTTAAATCATCCGTGGTCGTAAGTAATAACGAGATACGGATATCGTTATTACAGATAGACTATCACGTGTGGCATTTCTTACTTGTGAAGTAAGTAACTGATCTCACAAGTTAAAGTGTAGTGACACTTAAATGAATACGTGGATGTTTTGTTATAAAACAAAACATTGGAGACCCGTCGAGAGATTCCACATGGATAACTATCTGAGTGTCGGTGGTTAATCTCTAACGTTCGGTAGTGAAATTGGTCCTTTGACTTGAGGTCGTCATAGTACCTTATATGAGGACAGTCATACTTTGGCGGTGTTGGATGTTGCTCTGAAAAGGGCCGTTAATACGACATCGTTCGAGTACATCAAGAATCGTATGAAGGTTGTGATTGATCAATAAAGGATTCGTCACTTTTAGATAGTAGGAGATTATGATCTGCGTTTCATTCAATTAAGTCAATGATGAAATCCTTGACCAAGGTGTACTCATAAGTCGAAAAGGAGTTTTCGATTTATATTGACTTAATAGTGGAGTGAAAGATATGATCGATGATCGAGATTGACACAACTCCATATCTCGTAATTGCGGATCATATTGACGAAGGGATTATAGTTTCACGGTAAACGAACGAATTTGATTTTGTCATACCACGTGACATTTCCTGTCACGTGTATTGCCCTGACACATTGCTAGATGTCAATCAGGGACGGCGAATGTGAATTGACGATAAATTAAAAGGGTGTTTTAATTTATCAATTTTGATTAGATCAAAATAATATTTCACGTCGTTGGTATCGTGGTCGGGAACCTAATGGGTCACACACAAAAAAGAATTGAAAGATTGCAAATTGCCAATTGGTTAATTTAACAATCGTTGGATAAATTAATTAATTGGATTTGTTATTTATATTTTCGAATTAATTAATTGGATTAATTAATTCACGGACCGGGTTTAATTAATTGGATTAATTAATTATTGGACCGGATAGGGCCGAGCCTGTTTGGGTTTATATAAATATATAACTAGGGTTTGAGGTCCATAAAGTTTTATTATTCTTGCTGGCACAAGAGAAAACCCTATAAGCTGCAATCTTATTCTCTGTGTGGATCACCATTGGAGGCTGGACAATTGGACAGCTGTGGTGGCGAATCAAGGTTAATGGAACGAAAAGAAAAGCAAAAAGATTGCAGATCTGGAAAAGGTACAATCTTGTCACAATCTCTATCTAAACACAAAGGCGATTCTTGGTGGGAATCGAAAATTATTTTAAATTCCCCTTTGCATGTATAAGTAGATTCCCAACAAGCACAGTGTTAACAAATCAAGCTATTACTTGCCAATTGAAAAAGTAAAAACAAGGTGTAACATTGGAATCGTAAATAAATTATATATATATATATATATTTGTCTGATTCACTTTGTATCTTATACGTGCTGCAAGTTTAACTGAAGATATACTCATCAATAATTATCTTAACATTACCCCAAGATTCTAAGCTGTTGTAGCTGTTTCAGCACTGTCGTGCTTGAATGGATTAAAAACAAGGAAGAGTGCTATAAAGTGCCATGGAACTCCTGCACTCTACTTTCTTCCTATAGAAACTTTCGATTGAATAATAAGGTTATCAAATAATGAAAAATAATTTAACCATTTGCTTGGTGTTAATAATATGATGTAGAATTAACAACTAAAAAGAGTGAACATATTACCTGGTATGCCACTGTAAGTGGTCTTAACCGACGTCAGCAAACTTATTAATGATAGAATAAATCTTTCGTTGTATATTTGATTTGATATATAAGAGCCCCAAGATCTATAAATAAAATCATAAGAACATTCAGGGAAAGTAATAATTTATGTAGTTGTTCATTAGAAGAGACTTAACTAAAAGACCTGTTTAGGGTACATTTGCTACCTTGAACCAGTGCTATGGCGTAGTCAATTTTTGCTGTAGTCTCTTATGTGTTTGGAAAACATGGATTGGCAAGAGTAGAAAGAGAACAATATAATGTACATGTAAGTTTATTGAAAACGTAATTTAAACATACAAAGGAGGAAATCTAAAATATTTATAATAGCAAGCATATTACTCACATAGATTAATATATGAATGGAAAGAAATTATTCATTGAAAAATAGACACTGAGTAATAAGTTTGTTGTCAAACCCGTTGAAGGAAGGGCAGTGCCTGCAGCTGTTCAAATTGTATGCTTGTTTCTTCTTCAAAAGGCAGCTTTTAAGGCAGCGAACTGCTGCCTTTTAAGCCTTCAATTTAATTTTCTTTTTTTTCTTTTTTTTTTTTTATTAAAAAGCTCGCGAGCTCACGGGCAGTCTCAGGCAAAGCCCGTGTCCCCAAAATGGGGTTCGGCCCGAACCTAGGCTCGAGTCTACCGAGCCCCGAGCCGGCGAGCCCGATTGCCATCCCTAGGGCAGGTTATGTTACATAAGAGTTGTCAACAAATTTTAATATTTAATATTTGCCTTAGTATTATAAATCTTGTCTACCGTACTTTATCATAGTAACATTGAATAGCATATAGATATTTTAGTAGGACTAATTTAAGGATTTAAATAATTTAACGGTATATAAAATAACGATTATTATTAATTAGCTTAAATTATAATAATTAGACGTCATTAGCTTAGAATAAAGATTTCCCATGTATGCAATTTTGCAAATTGTGATTATTTAAATTGTTTGTTTGCATGATTATCTTAAATTTGAAAAATGTTTAATCACATTTAAATAATTAGATTTTTATAAAACAAGATTTAATATATCAATGTTGGGCTTGCTGGATAAATTACATTAAATCATGTATTTGAGGCTCGAAAAAATTTTAATTCGGATAAGTTAAATCTAAGATATTAATGTTTAAAGAAATTGCTATTTAATAGTATTTTATTGGAGTTTAGCAATTGAGCCGTCCATGGTCGACTGTCCACGGGTCATGGTGGATAACTATTATTTTATTTTAAAGGCATATCCTAATATTGAATCCTAGTATTTATACATGAAATGATTGGTTGGTTGATTTAAAACCTGTCCTAGTCAAGGTCTATTTTGAAATCAATTTTAAACCAATTGGTAGATTGTCCACGTGATAGCCTTTAACCCAAATTGATAAGTTTTGATCTGATAGTGTACTTTATCTACGAATTAACCTATCATGAAATTTGTAGGATAAAACGTGTAGCAGATGTGGTGTTTTATCTGAGATTTGTAAGGTGGCTACACGTACTACACTATTGGATGGAGATATTAGTTTTTCCTTTTATTTAAAAAGGATAATTTTATAGTACAATCAGCATTTCACAAGATTTTGACTTATAATATATTCTAGGGAAACTCAACCAACATGCACGTGTCCCACTTTTCCATAAAAAGCCTGCATTATAAATACCAAACAATGGACCACATTATTCACCACACAAATTTCATATACATGTACGTATGGCAGAGAGAGAGAGAGAGAGAGAGAGAGAGAGAGAATAGTTTATGAAATCGGAAATTTTGCATACATCAAATACCATATTTTCCAAAGCAGAGAAAATGATTTTAAACATGCATTCAGATTTTTAAAAACGAGGTAAGATACATATGTGCAAGTTATTTTCGTTTCTATATGCTTTTGTATACAATTAAATATGCGTAGATTGCTAGTAGACCTTCGGATTCTAGAGAAAGAAATGAAATTCCTTCAAGAATTTAAGACCTAAGATGAGTGTGTTGCTTGGTCATTGATATACTCCATCAGAGCAGAGTGGTATGAAATGTAGATTTTATTGTTATATATCTGTATATGAAAACTGCACGTATCTTACTGTGTATTTTTAAATACTCACTCTTACATTAATTTTACAGGTTAGTTCGGATCGACTGGAACAGTGACGAATTGGTGATGCAGGCTGTCAAATGAATCAAAGGAAAAGAAAAAGAAATAAGTTTGCCCTATTTAAATTTACCAATTAATTTAATTTTGTTCAAAGCGTATTATTTGAATTAGTTAGGAGTTTATGTTATGTTCAGATACGATTTTCATGATTTAAATTTAGATTTATAAATGTTACAATTATTTGTTTATTAAAGAATTTTATTTTTATAGTTCCACACTTAAAATAAAGAAAATGAGTTATTCGTAACGTTCGGGTATTTATGAAAATTTTGGGCATTACAGTTGCAGCACATACGACCTTAGCACGACTTTCACAAGATAATCAAAGTATCAAGCCCCTCTTATTGATACAGTCAATATTAAGGAGGGTTTACATGTTACAAAAGATCTTCTCCGCTCACTGATAGTACTATCTAAGATGCTCAGCATTCTAGGGTTCGGGTAGAGGACTTTCGCCCAGATCTTCTAGTTTATATGCTCTTTTTAGTAGAACTCTTTTTACTACATAGGGCCCTTCCTAGTTGGGACCCAAGGACCTAGATCCGATTTCCCTAGTGGTGAGGAAAACCTTTCATAAGACTAATGATCCTATTTCAAACTCCCATTTCCACAACCTTTAATTATAGTACCTAGCATTGCGGTGCGTTCCCGAGTTCGGCATCATTTCTCTTTTCCTCCACTAGGTCTAGTTTTCTTTGAAGAGCCATTTGATTACCTTTTTCGCTATAGGCAGCCGTGTGGAATGATGAAATCTCGATTCCTAGTGGAATTACAGTCTTTACGTTGAAAGCTAAGGAGAACGGGGTTTCACCCATGCTGATTCTTGTAGTGGTGGGATATGACCATAGCATACTGGGGAGTTCTCCAGCCCATTCCCTTTGTGCGCATCAAGCTTCACTTTTAATGTGTACTTGATAATCTTGTTGATGTCCTCGACTTGGCCATTGGCTTGTGGGTGATTCGATGTATAGAAGTGTTTCTTGATACTGTACTCTTCACAAAAATTTGCAAAATGAGTGGATGGTGATGAAAACCTAGGATCAGATTCTGTCCATTTAGAAGTTTAAGGTAGTTTTAACCTTTTCATATCCATTAATGATCTCTTGGGCCTAGAAAGTATATCTTAAGGAGTACAAGGTTGTTGACAACAATTGGATGACATTGACGTTCATAATTGGACTCGAGAAATAGCGAGACTTATTTGATTAGTTTGTAATGTCATCAGTAATTTGAAATAATGATTTCGTCTAATTTTTATTTTATTTTTTTGCGTGAATGGACGTATTTTGAGATTGTGTGTGTTAAGATTATTAAATGGAGAATTCTCTTTAATATTAGATGGTAATACAAGTGATTTTTCGACGTTGAACAAAAAAGGAAATTGACATACACTCCGTAGGAGCTTGCATACACACGATGGCGAAAGATAAGTAAAAATTCATTTGCAACCACTATGCAAGAATCTAGTATATGTGATATAGTAATGTTGAAATATTTATATAACTTTGATAAGAGGCTTATAGCACCTCATATGATGATTACGATCATTAAGTATGAATTTGCGGAACCTATTGACATCAATTTTCATTAAGCATGTCATTCATGAGCCATTTTCATCAGCATGCACAACATGTGATCATGGTTGAAAATCCTACATGCGAAATATGATTTCAAATTGAGTTTTCTTTATAAATATTTTATTGACCACCACTAAGGTACCGAGGCATGCTTATGTGATATGTTTGGCATCGCGGATGATTGCAAAGATAGACATGGGATGAGCCTTTGGTGATCACGAGAGGGTGACCACTCGACTGTGCCCTTGTGATATTATGATTATAGGCGCTGTCGGTTGTGAGACTTCTTGGGTGATCATAGGGGTATTTAGGGGATGGGCCTGTAGTGATCACGAGATAATGGTCCACTCGCCAGTGTCGATTTCATATTGGTCATTTGATTATTGATATTGATATTATGCAGAGCTCTATCCAGTTCATAGTAGGTGGGTCAAGGGCCCAATGATTTGAAAGATTTCAAATGAAATGGTTTCGAGTGGACTTTGATAAATATTGTAATATGATGCATCTTTATCGGGATGTTAAAGTGAATAGCATAGTGACATATATCGTTATTGTTCATATTCATGACATGCATGATTTTTGTTTAATAAGTATTGGCTTATGTAGTTCTTGCATTGTAGGTGAGCCTGAAACTACATAAAGAGCACGGCTAGCTGTGGAACTCTTACAGGATTCCAGAGTTCGATGTACATGGATGACGACTTGTAAGGTTATTTTGTGGGCTGCTATTTTGAGCTTTGGCCTATTGTATTGTATGTTGGGGATCCTGTGTTGTATATCTCTTGACATGGCATGTAGACATGTTTATAATCTCAGAATATATATGTTTTACGGCGATATGATTTTGATTTAGAGACATAGCTTATGTCGTCTTATCAGGTGAAAAAATGTGTGAAATTCTATATCTAGGTTGAATCATCAACTTTATTTCCACACAGGTTAATGGATAGTTATCTATTTGAATAGGGGCGTTACAATCCTTCATTAGATTTGTCAATTGCTTATTTTCAACATCTTAAATAATGTTCAAATTGCAGAAGCCTGAACATAAAGGGATCAAAGTGTGTGTGTGTGTCTATATATATGATGCCAGATACAAGAGGAGAATTATAAGAGAAGGGGGGAGAAGAAGAGGAAGGAGGGAGAAAAGAGACAAGAGGAAGAGAAAATTTTCAATTTATTTCATAATCAAAGGTGGTTATACTACAACGCAAAAAATCCATTTATAGAGTGCATAAACTAGTCCTAATTAAAGTTGGAAATTATTATAAAATCAACGAAATCAAAACATTGAGAAAAATGCTAAAGGTACATTACCTTGTACCTTAGGTATGGACACCTGAGGCGAGGTGCCTGTGGGCCCCTGCATGCGGCAGGCGTCTCGCCATTATGGACTCCTGGGTGTAGGGGGTGATGTACCCCTAGCAGAGCCAAAACATTAATTATGTTTTCTAGAATAAATTTCAAAATTAGAAACTAAATATAATAATATATCTTTAATATTGAATCATTTATCCCCGACTGAGAGAACTCGACTCCGACAAGGTAAACTGAAACTTCATACTCCAAGGTTGTTATCTTTTGTCTTGGCCAAATGCCTATATTGAACCCTGGACAACAACATCTCTCTAAACTCGTACCAAGGAGGACAATCTTTCTTATTAATCAAATATCTTAACTGATCACTTGATGACAACTGAAGCTGCAAATCATCTTGAGGATTATGATCTAACCACGGGGAAGATCTCCCATTCTAACCAAATTGCGATAGGGAACTCCAAAAATCAAAAACTCATGCAACTCATCCACAAAATTTTCAACTAGTTGTGCATAAAGAGGAGCATAGGGAATTAGCACTGTAAACTAGCATGTAGAAAAAAAATGACTGCAACATCAAAGGCTCGAATGTGCCTCGATAAGGAAATAATTCTTCCACATTGAAAATGTAACTTTCATTCAAAAATCTTTTTCTTTAATAACGTTTTCTTTATGAGTATGATCAAAAATCTTTTTCTTTACTTGTGTAGGAAACTGAATGAATGAAATACACAATAAAGCGTAATAAATATCATTGGGGTCTCCACACTTGTGTTGTACCTCAAAAGTAAGCTCAAAAATTTCATGATTGAAAATAATTTTTCGTTTTAATTTGGCATGAAATTTAGGAAAATTTATAGCAAAATGAAGAGCTAATATAGTATGTCGATAATTGGTGGGCATTATTCTAATACCAATAGGAAAAGTGTGCAATTGAATAATGGCCTTGAAAAATAATGTTGCAACCAAGGAGCATCGTGAAATAGAGGAAATATCAAAACAAAGTCAACGTGATAGTCATGAAAAATAGTAGGTAATATCAATTTAGGCACAATGTCGATCACATATGGAATGATTGACTTTGTTGGCAATGTGATAGGTAGATTCTCAACTTTGTTAGAGTGAAGTGTATCGATTACAGGTGTGGATATGATAAGGAATATAGATCTCTCATCCTAAAGTGAAGAAACGGTTGCACTATGATCATCTAAAGAAACATGATTTTAGAGATTGGGATAAATATGGTTAGATAGTCTTTGCACAAGTCGCTAGAAGTCTTTCAACTACGTTAAATGCAATTGAAAAGACTTCTTTATTTTTCTTTTCCACGCTATTCAAAAGAAGGGCAATCAAGTCTAGAGATAAATTGTCACTCTCTTCTAATATGAGGGTCATAATAGTCTCTATGAATGTGAAGATATTACCTAGAGGAGTTCTCCTAGGGCTAAAATAAAATGCTAGAACATTTCAACTATCATATGCTCACAATTTAGATCCAACATGTTGATGCAGTATCTCACATTAGCCGTAGTCTCTAATATTCTAAACCCCTTAGCATTTATGTAGGTGGATTTGTGAGTGAGAGATGCAAAACTTGATATCATTAATGAGAAGATGTCATGCATTGTCTTATCACTATAAGGGGTATCGGGGACCATGCCACGAATTATTTCACTAAGGCAAGAAGTAACTGCAACTTGTATAGCAAAATTTGAATGTTTTAAAAGCTCCTCGGAGACCAATGCCGTAATAAGCATTGAAGGAGATGTGAGCATTGATATAGCAGGTGATTGGTCAACCTGTGAAAGTAAATTGTCAGTTTCTTCAAGTAAAGATAAAAGACACATAGGTCAAAGAAGTTGCTTCCCATTTTTCAACAATTGGATTCCTAACTTTAGATATTCATGCCAAAACATGGTTCTAAAATAAAGAGACTAAAAATTAAAAGAAATTTTTCTTATATTTCTATTTTCCTCAATTAATAAGCTAAAACACCGAAATAAAAGCACTGTTCAACATAAAAGAATTTGATACCTCACAAAACTCAAAAAAGTTATAGGGCCCGTTTGGCACAGCTTTTGCTTTTGCTTTTGCTTCTTGTAGAAGAGCTTTTGGAGGAAGCTATCTTAATTTTTGTTTGAAAATTAATATTTAAAATCACTTTCCATTCTGGAAGTGCTTTTGGAGGAAGCCACATTAAACCAGCTTCCTCTAAAAGTTTTTCTAACCACCAAAAGCACTTTAAACAAAATTAGTCAAATGGTCCAAAAGCAGCTTTTGGGTCTCAAAAACTCCTTTTCGCTTTTCAAAAGCCATCCCAAATGAGCCCATAGTGTTTAGAGTTAAACAAGCTGATTTTCCAATTCAGTACATCCCTTTGGCCAATCAAACCATTCCATTGCGTGATCATAAGTCAAGCAATCTCAATTTCCTGAATCACCACAAATCTAAAGCCGATATGATCGAGATGGAAGTGGACGGTAAAGTAGGTGAGATGACAAACATAGTGTAGACTGCGTAGCTATTATCTGATTGGCGACAGTTTAGAGAGAATAAAGGTTGGCGGTGGTGTGTCGATGTATTGCCGTGTGGATGGGACCTGGTACTGTCTTGTTGACTGCTTGAGTGGGTATTATGCAATTAGGAAGTTGGATTATGGCGGCAGTGGTTACGAGGCAGTGGGTTATATGTGGTGCAGCTAGTTGCGAAGTCAAAAGGTGTGTCCAGGAAGAACAGTAAAGAGCAGATGTAGAGACGGTAGACTAAATGTAGGAGTTGCGTGAAGCTAATTTATAGTTGTGGGTCGGGGATTTGTAACTATTGGAGTGGTTGGTCTACCAGCAAATGAAGGGGAAGACGGCGGCGGTGTAGACTAGGGATTGGATCGTGAAGAAGATGAAGGACTTGGGCTAGGTAATTTGACCATTGTAATGGTCTAATGTGTTTGTATTCGACTTGGGTTTTAAGGGTTTGTGGAAAAAAATAGTTTGTGGTTTATGGGTTTAGGCTGTGGATCATTGGGCTTTGTGCGATTATAAGGGGCTGAGAGTTTGGAATAAGTGGGCAGCATGTGTATTTGGGGGTGTAATTTTGTGTGTATTTTGGGGGTGTAATGTTGTGTAGGGGTTGGGTTTTAGAGGCTTGTAGTTAGCCGAGCTTTTGGGAATCGAGTGTCGGGCTACCTAATTAGGCTGTTGGGATTGAGGGCAATTGATTTTGATGAATAGCAATAAAGGACTTCATATGATAGCAAACTGAATTATTGAACGCAACACTCTAAAACGAATTTTTTCCTTCTCTCTCGCTCTCTCTCTTGGGAACAAATACTAATGCACAAAGAACAATTTGCTCCTTTTTATTAACTTTTTTTCCTATCTATCTAAGAACAAAGAACTATAAAGAAAATTGAAAATTGTTGTTATTGTTGTGATGAATGCTTTTCTTTCTTATGCTATTCTTAAGACCTTTAATGTATAAAGGTAGTTGTATGGCTTGGATGGGTGGTGGAAAGTGGTGATGTGTATGTTCAGATTATGTGCAAATGGTTGATTGGTATGATTTTTTGAAATTGAGAATATGTAGGTCAAAGGAGAACGAATTGCTCTGATGACAAATTGATGCTGGATTCAAGAGGGGAATTGTAGGAGAAGGGGAAAGGGGGGGAAATGAGTGGAATGAGGGATAAAAGAGATAAGAAGAGAGGAAGAAATTCAATTTATTTCATAACCAAAGGTTGTTCTATAACAAAGCAAAAAGACCCATTTATACGGGGTTTAAACTAGTCCTAATTAAAGCAGGAAATTATTGTAAAATTAACGGAATCAAAACATTAATTATGTTTTCTAAAATGACTTTCAAAATTGGAAACTAAATAAAATAATCTCTCTTTAATATTGCATCAATATGTCTTCTACAAGTATATTGATCTCATCCATGTCGAGATTATTTATTCCAAAAATTTTACTCTTTTCCCAGCATTAGAATCATGCATGAATTATTGAATAGTACCTAGAAGAATATCAACACAATAATCAAGTGGGTAGCCAAAATTAACAATAAATAAATAAATAATGAAAATTTTGAATCCAATATAAACTAATAAACTTAAACAAATACTTTATTCCTGACAATGGCATCAAAAAAAATTGTAAACCTATAAGCGTACTCGATCATTAATAAGTAACAGATTTAGTAAATTGAAAGTTATTGTTCTATAGAGAATAAATTCAATTCAAATTTCCTATATTTTATGGAATTCGAATTGTATAAAACAAAAGATCTCTTTTTTATTATATTTTTATTCTAAATTAATCTAAAAGAATATGTATAATTAGGATTTTTATTAATTTATGGATGTTGATATTAGATTTCGAGTCCACTTATTATTTTCTATTTCAATTCTCACTTTTATGTAATTTTATTTTGTTCTTGACAAGCGATAAAGGGATAATATATAATTTTCTCTTTCAAGATAAATTAAAATTATTCTAGTCACGACCCCCGAATCTACTTCTAGCTTGAATTCGAATGTATAGAATAAATTAAATTTTAGATTATCTATATGATTACACAAGTGATAAATGTTATTCTTATTATCTATTGCACATGTATTAATTTTGCCTCGATCTGAATTTATTGTGAGTCTCTCAACACTCCAACAAGTAATTTATTATCTAACGGGTAATGAAGCAATTAAATAATGCAATAGATACACAAAATTAATCAAGAAATACAAGAATTACTAAACTACTAGTTTCAATTAAAATTAATAAATACAAGAATGAAAAATATGTTTCGTCCAATACAAGGAATCTAGTTAAATATGTTTCTAATGATAAAACATTAAAAGAATGAAAAACATTATATGGAATTTATAAATATAAGAAAGAGATGTCACGTCTAATTCTTCAAGTTCTTAATGTTTCTTGAATATCAACCTTCGAGCTTTAATTCTTCGAGTTCTTATTGTTTCCTAATTCAATCCATGTGCTAGATTTGTTCTTCCCTTCAACTTATGATGAATGTCCTTTGTTTCTTGAATGATTTTATGATATGGTAGTGATTTGAGAATTTAAAGAGAGATGCTTTAATGGCTGCCCATGTCTTCACTATATAAAGTGAGATTAGTTCGAATTTTTTATTCAAATTGAATCCCAGAAGAGTTTCAATTGACTATGGAAGCTAGCTCGCGGGCAAGGAAAAATGGAATTGCAATCATTAGTATTTTTATCGTAACTTTATTTCCCAATATCCGGTTGTGGTAATCAAAGTGTGTTAGAAAGCTAACTCAAAGGCTACGATTATTCTAGAAATAGAATTTCTCCAATTCGAATATTTAATATGCAAAAAATGGACCTCAGACTCCAGATGAAAATCTGGATTCTAAATCGCGCGTTTAGAAATTGATTTGTGAAATACTTTTGATTATATTTCCACTCATTTAACCTTCAATTGCATCCAATTGATCCTATGTGACCTTCGATCATTGTTTTGTGGTCTAAATCAACGATTGAATGTTTGCACTTTGATCCCCATTTCTTTCATTTTTTATCATTTTTCTTCCTTTGTTCCATTTCCACCAATTTGCCTCAAAATTTACATAACAAACAAAATTAAGACATAATTAATTAAGCACCAATTCATTCAAATCAATAATAGCTAGTCTCATTTAATGGCCCAAATAAGTGGGTGCATGGGGTCTCGTGACCCCCAGCTTTTGGATGATTTTTTTTGGGGTCGGTACGGGATGTTAAACAAAGTCGAAATATCGCATTCTTAGTACCATTTCGAAGTACTCATAACCTAGTTTTCTATATTATAAACGGCACACGAAATGGCCAATCCAGGTAAATATTACAATTTGTCAAAGTAGGTCATTCCAAATTGGAATTTCAAGAATTTTGAAAACATGCTAATCCTAAAAAAAATTTGACAATCGTATATCAGTTGAATCTATAAATCGCCTACATCATCTTGAAGTTCGTTCCAAGAACTATATCATAGATATATTGAATGATCTAATGGATATTGAATCAGTTATGGCACTGGTTATAGATGAAAGATTGCTATGGAAATTCACATTTTACTTTATTTATAAGCAAATCAAATGATACATACGAAATTACAAGCAACAGTGCATGAAGTGTGTCAAATATGTCACCAGTAAAATTTTATATGTAATGTTACACAACATTTGGAGAGTTCTAGGTTAAAATATATTGATATCAAGTTATGGATTGCAATAACTACAGATGCCAATGAATCAACCCTCTGAATTTATTCCAGTGGAATACTTGAAGCATTAGGATGAGGTTTGTTGAGAAAATATAAAAAAATGCCATTCTAGAGAATATAATTAATGTACTCAATGTGATGTAAAAGGATAATCTTCCTTTAAAATTCATTGATCATCATAGAATCATGACATTTTTTCCCATTAAATAGAGTCGTTGCATTATTTGTGTTGCAATGTAATAGTATCACATTAAGATTTGTACATAAAAAAACTTCAAATGCTAATGCATTTAGATGATCAATTCATTTCGATATTTTACTAGATGCATTGTATAGAAATTTCTCGATAAAATTACATATTAATAAAATTTAATTCGTATGCCTAAAACCTATGAAATGCCTCAAACATATTTTTTATGAGCGCTGGAGTTTCAAAGGTTGAGCGTACTGGGTTGGTCGCTGCCGTGAGAATTTTGAACTCCCAAGATCGATGTTTCAATTTCCATGGATTCTTGTTTCCAAATTTTCCTTTATTTTTAAGAACTGAAACTTATTGGCTGCTATAGCCTAAATTCAAGGGAATACATATCATCCCATTTTTAACTTATTGTTTTAAATTTTGAACGACACCCTAATTTTGAGGGATTCATTTAATAATATAGTAAGCTACATGGTATCCAATTAAATCTTATGTTGGTTTAAATTTAGGAATTAATAGCAAACCCTATCATGCTATATATACATAATGGTTGACATAATCTTTACATAATGTCACATGAGAATATATTATTAGACTATTTAAAATATAGTTAGTTTTTTCATCTAATCACATCTTGCCATTACATATTATATCAACCATTATATCACATACTTTATAGTAGGAGTGGGCGCGGTCCGGTTTGATCCGGTTCCAAAGGAAATCGAACCGAGCCTAATACCAATGTGAATTTTAGAAATGGAACCATTGGTTTCATAATTAGCCATGGAACCGAACCGAAATCGAGACCGAACCAATTGGTTCCGATTCGGTCCGGTCCGATTTTTTACATTTAAAATGTCAAAATAAAATATTCACTAATAAAAACTCTAAAAATGCTACAAACGTGATACTTTTAACAAAATATAGAAAAATCGAACATACTATTCAAAGATTTATTTAGATATAGATTTACAAAGTGAAAACAAAATAAAAATTTCGCATCTTATAAATGAAATTTTATATTGTAAATAAATTTATTTAGATATAGATTTATCTAATATTTTAATTTAGTTTGAGAATCAATTAATCAAAGGATTATAAGAAGAGACAAGGAAAGAATCAAAGAGAAGAAGGAAAGTGTTGGAGTCTAAAATAAAAAAGGAATTCGATTATTTTTGATAAAAGTATTGGAGATTGAGTCATATATTTTACCCAAAAAAATGCAAAAAAAAAAGAAAAAGAAAAAATCCAATGAGAACCGTCTGGTTCCCATACTAGAATCGGGAACCGATCGGTTTTTAAAAATTTGTCCCGAAATCAAATTATTTTTTAGAAGATCCGAAACCGAACCGATCGGTTCTAAACGGTTCCGATCCGGTTCCACCGGTTCTGGAAAAAAGTGTTCACTCCTACTTTTGTGTTTCTTCTTTTACTTAAAAAATTACAGTAAAAATGGAATAAAAAGAGATAAAATGTATAATATGAATTATTTTATTAATAGGGGTAATAAATGTAAATTCCTCATCAAAAACACCCTAATTTAAGGTCCACTTGGACTACAGTACTCGGCCCAGAAAAATCATGGGGAAACATGAGCCCAATTCTCCCCCAACATTCCAACCCCACCTGTATAAAATAAAATTTCTCCCCCACTCCTAAAGTCATACGCCATATCTATTTTACGCTGCAGATCTGTGAACTGGAGAATTCGCCATTGGGAGTAGTAAGCTTTTTCTTACTTCAACAATTTTCTTGCATCCATTCTCACGAAGGTGTTTTGCTTCTAATATCCAGATTTGATAGGTGTGTTTATTGTTGGGGGGGGGGGGGAATTGTTTATTAATCTGCTATTGTACTGTGACATAATTACAGAAGTTTGTTTATTTAAATTGTTTGAAATGCTCAAATATTTTCATTGGATTTCCTAAGATTAAAGAATTGATGTTGTCAAATATTTTGATTCTTTGTTCAACATGTGGCTCTGGGGTTTATTTATATTTGAAAGCCTTTGTGTATGTCTGATGTGGAATCAGTCGAAATTTGAACTGTGATCACTTACATTGCCAAAAATCATATCCTAATCTGGAGTCGAGATTCTGATGTTGATCATCCAACCAAAGATGTATGTTATTCGTGTCGGTAGTCTCTTTATTTTTTATTTTTCAATTTTATACATATGTTCTTATATCTAGTTTTGACAGCTATATAATATATTGTAATTGTTTGTTCCTTTTCTAAGACATTTGAAAATAAGGGTTCGGAGGTTAGGTTTTTACCGAGATTCGGGACCTCGACTTCTCTAAAGTACTCTGATGGGAAGAATTCAGTCAAGCATTCGGCGTAAATATTGGGGTTTTCACAGCCCTTTGTGTGATTGTGGGGTTTTGATTGAAAGTACAGTTCCGCCATGTCGTCCCCCTAGGCTGGACCGTGTGATTAATAACTGCTCGTATTCGAGGAGGTCGATTTTGCCTGTAGAGTTCATCAAAAAGGTTAGAAAGAGAAATTTGAGGAGAATAGAACCTAAGGAGGATGATGATGGTGAGCTGGAGAACACTAAGGATGAAGAAGGCGATGACTAGGCTTCGGTTTCAAAATTTGCTGGTAAAAAGAAAGGGAAGGCCAAGAAAGATGGAAGCAATAATGCGTTGAGGGCTTCAAGTTTTGGTTTACTTGGAGAAGGAGATGATGAGGATAATGAAGATTCAGGAATAACAAAGAGAATGTTGATTATGAAAAATCAGGATAATGAAGTAGCAGGTTTTGCACCTTGTGAGAAGCAAATTACTGAGCTTCCTAAAGTTGGAAAGGACGAGAGAGCACTGAAAGTGGCGAAGAGGAAGTTGGGCACCCACAAGAGAGCAAAGAAGCGTGAAGAGATGGCATTTGTTCTCCGGAATCTGAGGTGAATGACAGTAATATAAATTGTTAAGTAATAAGTACTATAGTTTTTGCTCGCATTGTTTTGATGGACTTGAGCCTAACTTCTGTTGCTTGATGGATACCTATTTTCATAATTCTTGATTTTATTCATCTGTATTTTGGCAATAAATGGTTAAATTCATCCATTTCCCGTATGAATGCTCACAGTTTGTTTTAATTCGAACAATACAGGGCTGCTGGACGTGGAGAAAAGAAGTAAACTGCTGCACTTGATTTCTTAGGAGGGTTTCACGGTTTACATCAAATCAGAGATAAGATTTGAGTTGTTTAGCCACTTTATAAACTTAAACTGGAGATTGTAATTTTTATTTGACCGTTTGGAGAAGTTTGTTGATGAGACTTGTTTTTTATTGAAGGTTTTGCTAACCGTATTTTTCTACTTGATATTCATTTGTGATTTGCATTTGAACCTAACTTATCATATCATTGCTAAACTTCACTTATTGTATTTTATTTATTTATTTTACATTTTGTAAAGCTATGATATCTAAAAGCCACATAGTACATTAGTTTAAAATCCATTCATTACCCAATCACGGGAAAGAATAAAAGCATGTCTATATGCTTAATTGAAATTTCCCATCAAGGTAATAAAACCTGGAGCCATCGGTGTACAACAAATCTTGAGATTGTTAATTCTTATGTCATTTGCCAATAAAGTAATCACCTTTTTGAGCGGTTAGTATATCGAGTTAAGTGCTTATCTTTCAGAGTAATGCTATTCATCTAGATTGTAGGTGGCATTAAAAGATAGGTACACTTAAATTGCTATACATGAAGTTTATAACAAGGGTTAACGAATATTGTTCAACTGATGGTTTTAAGTAATTTGCGTTGATCCTCTTGTTCTCAGTCTTTCAAATTGGAAAGAGGTCTAGCAATCAGTCCTATTGATGAAGAATATTAAAGATTTTTTAAAGTAGAAATTGCAAACAAGATACGAGTTCTCTTAATACAAATTTTGTAAAATCATCTCAAATGTTAATGTAGATTGCTTAAGGCATTTTGTGATTTATCCAAATTAAAAATGTCTGAAAGAATCTGTGTTCAATGTTATTTGATCATAATGTTTCGTAGAGGTCATGAGTTGGCGGAGTAGAAGATTGCTTTGGAAATTCAATAATAGATACTGTCCGTTGTATTCTACGATGGAAATTAAATTTGTTTTGGCAGGGAAGGGAAGGGCATAAAAAGGATAGGACATAGAGATCGGTATTTATAGTCCATATTCTGTTTCAATTAATTTTAGAATTTTACTACCTGTGTAGACAATGGTTATAGTTTCTAACTTGTCAATTGACCATTTTAAATTTTCTTTTTTGGAGAAACTTCGCAGGGCCACATGCATAGACAGCAGGGCAATTGTCAACTTTTCATCAAGTTGTGATATAAGCTATATTTCAAGGGAACTTAATCAATTATTGATGGAACAAGGGTACAAACAATATGCTGTAAATAATTCTCTTCAAATATATTTCATTTGCTTTCTTAATTACCATTTAAATCCTTTTCGTTTCTTTTCACATCAATAAATTGAACGCTCACATATATTAATTGAAGAAGATTCTCGATCTAGAATATCTGGGCTCTGTGATGCTCGGATGCTTCTTTTCGGCCGGCATACCCGTGTCGACACGACACAGGTACAGGTATGAGAGTCAAGGGCGAACTTGTTGGAGTTGATTGCTGCATTGTTGCAAAGAAGAACCTCAAGCAGAGAAGAAACTCGGGAACGGAAGGGTTAGGGAAGGAAGAAAGAGTGCTGGATTGCGCCTTTTTTCCATTAAGTTTTGGGCCATTAGTTTTGGGGTCTTTCTTTTTAAAAAAAATTACACAATGACAGGTGTTTGGAGATCAGTTTTAAAAAATCAGGTCCAAAGTTTAATTAATAAAAAATTAGGTTTATATATATAATTAATCAACCTCTAATTAAATCCCCAAATCAATTCCAATCCCTAATCATTTCAACCCATTTCCATTACAAAAATTTTCCCATCCCCATCTCTCCCTTCTCTCTTCATCGCCAGTGACACCTTCGAACTCTGCAACCGGTAATGAAGGTGACGCGTCGGTGCCGACGAAGGAGGCGACGCGGTTTTTGATTTCGGTTTAGTAGCGTCGCAATGCTGCAAGTGATGGTTTCAGCCCCGTTTCTTCCTTCTCTCTTTGACGCCGCAAGTGATGGTTTCGGTTCCTCTGTTGTTTGTCATTGATGGTGGTGGTGTGGTTCGTTGACCGATCGACGTCGTCATGCGCAATGATTCTCTCGGTTGCGACAGTGGCGTGATGCCGTTTCTTCTCTGCTCACGATGGCGACGGCGAGGGTGTTTGCGATATGTTGCTGTGAACTTCGATTTGTTCCAGAACCATAGCCTTTTGCGATCTGCAGTAGCTGTTGATGTGGTTGGTCTGTAATTTACAAAAGCAATGGTATATTGTTCTATGTGTTGGTTATGGTCCTGGTGACTATTATGATTTCCGGCAGTGGTCGTGTTGCTTGTGCGGTGTGGTGATGGTGGCATTTGTGGTTATGCAAGTGGTGACGAGGTGATCGTGCAGGAGGTGGTGGTGGTTGTAGATTGTGTGGTTAGACGGTGAGTGGTTGAAATTTTCTCTGATTTGAGGTGTTTTACCAATTCCTGGTGTTTCTCTGGTGGTGATGGTGGTGGTGGAATTATTGGTGGTGGTGTATATGACCTTTGGTTAAATCTGTTACCTTAAAATTGGGTGTGGTCATTGTTTGCAGTGACCAAATATTAGTGTTGATTTGGGATCGTGGCCGATATGTCTGGTGTATATGATCAACGATTTGGTTTGTGACTTTGAAATTTGATAATTTGTGATTAAAAAGTAATTTGTGACCAATATATAAAATGTGAACTATAACTTTTTTGGTCTGTGACCAACGAATAAATTGTGATTGTAAGTCTATAAACTGTGACCTTAAAATTCGATCAACTATGATTAAAAAGTAATCTATGATCATCAAATTTAAAAATATGTGACATGTGACTTATACAGTTTTTGATATGTGATATCGAAATAATCTGTGATTTACAAAATTTTTGATTTATGACCTTGAAAAATCCGTGATCAATTAATTTGTTGATATGTAATCAGTAAAAAAATCTGTGACTTATAATTTTGTTCATGCGACTATTAATTGTGTAAATGTGATCTCATTATATTTAATTAATAAAAAATTTAATTAATTAACTAAAACTTGATTTTTGCATTAGTTAAACTTAAAATCTGATTCTTGAACTGTGCATAGTTAAACCATGATTTGTGAATTTTTCCCATGTTATCAATATAGGTCAAATTGAACATGTAACCTTCAACTCTTAAACTTTTACAGTTTGATACTTATATTTTTTTCTTTTGCATTTTAAACATTTACATTTGTTCTATTTTGTACTTCATTCCCCAACAACAGTTTCTAATTTTTTAACACTTCGAGAACATTGAAATTGTGTAAATATAGGATACTTAAAATTGTTGTCATATAAGTCAAAAACATATTTAAAAAATCTTTTTCATTGGGCCTTCACTTTTGGGGCTTTCTAGTTAATTTTTAATATTATTTTGGATTAATTTTTGCTTCTTCGTTTTTCAAAATGTTTATATGAAAAGCTAAAAAATAAAAGATTTTTTTTTAATGAATTCTAACGATTTAAAGGGAGGTTTGTGTAATTTGCCCCAAAAAATAAAGGGAAATTAACATGGATTGTAAAAACATTAACAAACTTTGCCAATCATTTATTATTTAACTTTTAACACGTGAATTTTTGGAAAAAAAAAATGAAGTCTAAAAAAAGTATCCACGAACCCATATCCGAAATTGACTCTTTTTAGCCATATCCTCGTAATCTACTTTTTAAAAAATAAAAGATCCGGTACTTGGATACGTATCCGTACCAAAGTCCGAGCAACATTGTTGATGTGTACAAAAGATTTTTGAATGGGTAATGACGAAGTTAATGACTCCCATGAGTTTTCTGTGTGTCTTGGGAGAATGGAAATTTTTTGATATTTATGGTATCAAATCTTTTGTCACATATTAGTAAATCTATATTGTTTTATACTAATCACGCACTTCCTTTTTTATAATAATAATAATTCTACCAATAACATATAGGACCTTGCGAGAAAAAAATGTCTGAGTTGCTTGGGTATTGTCACCTAATGCATTTCTCCTATTAAAATCTATGAAAAGTACCTTCCAAATGTGTTTCTCAAAACCAAATCCAAGGTAATATAAATATTGCTATGCGTTTTCCACAACGTGAAATTACCGCAAGTGTATGATGTCAAGTTTTGTAATATAGTATTTAAATCCAAGGTAATATATTGCTATGTGTTTTCCACAACGTGAAATTACCGCAAGTGTATGGTGTCAAGTTTTGTAATATAGTATTGAAGCAAGAGTGTTCAACCGTAGGGATTGATATTCGAATCCTACTAAGTACTATAGTTATTTTAGCCTTCACTTTATTTAGAAAATCAAATTTTGAAATGATGTTTTTAAGCTAAATTAAAGTGAATGGGATGAATGATGCAAGTGAACAAAGGCAAATTGTAAAATTTATTATCAAATTATGAAGGTCTAGGGAATGTTTTCACCATACTATCGCAATGTTTTTCAACCTTTATAACTATTTCTATCAATCTTTCCAAAATTTATAGGCGAGAACACTAAATTAATTCCATTCCCTCTCTCGAATGTCGAATAGAATTTATTTCTATATTTTAATTCTTATATTTCTATTCTGAATTAAAACCTAAAAATTATCAAGCACGTGATTCTTAATTAGAACAAGCCTCAAAGAGTTCACACTTCCTCTCGAAACCTCCAAAATTTAGGTTATATTGTTTTTAGATCAAATCTAATTTTTCCTCTCTCAAACGCTGAAATTTAAAGCATCAATCAATAAATTAGTGGCCAATTAGTTGAAAGCATTGCGCAAGAATCAACATAAATAAATAACCAGAAAGATCAAATGAAATAATTATATGGAATCAAAATATGTCTAAGTAGGCTACATCAAACCCTAGAATTAATGCTTAGTGCATAATCGAAATAATTGATAAAAGTGAATTATAAAGAAAGCACATAGAGAAGAAAGAATAATGCTATTAATTCCCAATGGAGTTGCATCCCCAATCTGGATGGATAAATAACTTCCACCTAAAATTTAACAAATGCTATTCATCCACCTAGAGTGGGGATGCAACCCGGATGAATAGAATTACTCGAGAAGAAAAGGAATAGAAAAACACGTTTTGCTGCTCTATTTCTTCTCCCAATTGTCAATTTCTCTCGATTAGTTTCCTCTTCTTTATCCCTCTTCAGCCTTGTCCTTCAAATTCTTCCTGTGTGTTGGCTGGATTCCTTGCCTGTTGATGAAGATTTTTCTCGCACTTTAATTTTGTCTTTGATGGCCGATAAATCCCTAATTCAAGCTCTCTATGTTTTGCCGGCTAATTCTAGCTTCCTTTCCCTCGTTCCTCCTCAACTAAGTTTTCTGGACTGCATATATAGTTCTTTGGAGTTGCCATCTGAATTGGTAGTGGACTGGGCCAAGAAAATACTTAAAAAATTCTAGGCTTTCTTCTGCTCAGGCGCGGCGCCATGGTGCCAAGATGAGTTCTTGTGCTGGTGCAGCAGCGTCAGCATCTCTGCTCTCTTCATCTTCGTTGGGCATTGCGGCGCCAGGAGCTGGTGCCGCTGTGCCTAGCTCACTGCTTCCTTTCGCTGCTTCGACTGGGCATGAGGGGCCCATGGTTCTGCCTTCTTCTCTTCATTTTTTTCTCGTGTCTTCTTTCTTCAGTTCCTTCACTTATCTTCGTTTATGCTTTCCTTGCTCTTTCTTTTCACCATTTCAAATACCTAGTCACATAACATTAAAACCACATTTTAGAAAATCTATAACTCAATAAATTTAGCTAAATAACAAGCTTAAATGGCATTAATTTAATGAGTGAATTATCACTCATCAAATGTAAATCAGAACTCCTAAAACTAATTATGTTTTGCTGTTTCATTCATCATATTTTTTCTTCACAAAATTCCTTTGTAGCTAGGGGATCAATTAATTGTTAGCAAAAAAGCATTCTCATTGCATTCTCGTCATCAAGGATATAATAAGATTGATCTTAGGAATATTCTTTCCATAGCAGATTTGGCCATTTTGGTCAGTAGCATTTTGGTCCTTGTGTCGGGTACCATTCTGGCCATTTTTGCACGATGTGTTCTGTCCATTTTCGTCTGTTTCAGCTCCAGGCTATTTTGTATCCTTATGCACAACCTGATTTTTGCCTACTTTTGGATCATTCTTATTGTCCATCACAACCTGCCTTAGATACATTGCACCCTGACATTTTGTGATCGAAGCATTTGCAAGTAGAGCAAAACTTTGGCTCATGTTCATAGTAAACCTCTTGGTTTCTAACCTTACCCGTTGGCAACTTAATTTCCACCTTACGCACCAAATCCTCAGCAGCATCAATTTCAACCAAGACCCTTGCATAAGATACTCTACCTTTTGAGGGTGTGAGTTTATCAGTTACAATTGGTTTGCCCACAATCGAGACGATTTTTCCCAAGGCTCTTCCGTTCCAGCAATCCAAAGGTAATCTCAGCAGGTTGATCCACACTAGCATGGTATAATCTCCTTTTCATCCAACTCAAAACACTTTGGCATTATTTTTAAACTTATGTACTTTTACACCGTTTGATGAAAAGGTGTAAAAGTTTATATCTAGCTAAAGTTGGTAGTTTAACTGAGGAAAGCATATGGGGATACCAGCCCTGATGGACATAGATGGTTTCGATAAAGCTTGCAGGATAAAGAAAGATTATTTATCAATAATTATAGAATTTCTTGATTATTGAATAGAAAGACAAAATTTAAGAAGTATTTTTATACTCAACATAAATTGAAAGCAAAAAAGGTATGACCTACACTTAGGCAACCTGGACACTAATTCCATCTTATAATCTGAGTTTAGATGGAATGTAAAAAGTATTTATTGAAGACAATTCAAGGCGAAAAGGAAATTACATGCTGTCTTTTTGTCAAGTAATAAAGTATATAAATCTTTCACACAAAGTAAATGACAGTAGTGAGAGTTGGAGTTTAAAGAGAAATGAATGGAATCATACTTTTCTATACACCTTCCATGGATCCCAAAAAAATAAATTGCAAAAAATATAAAATGCCAATACTTTTGAATTACCAATGAAAGACATATTTTTACTATTTATTGGTATAATGAATGGGCAGTTCCACGAAAATGCAATGGTGTATAGTTTTAGATTTGAAGAGAACTTGCTTTGCCACCTTATATAAGGGAATCCGGTTGATTGATTCTCCCATTGCATTTTTTGTCAATTATGGATTCTAATGGTTATCAATCAATCTCCTGTGTATAGAATATAATCTGTCCATAATTGTATATTCCTTCTTTGGCTGCACTCATGCACTATATTAAGATGTATTGCACAGGAATAATATAATTAACATTTTAGCCAATATCTCTTATATGGTATCAGAGCGTTCCTCTCTCACGAGAACAGAAAGTATTTCCAGCCTCCATGTCAACCCCAAGTGTGAATTCCTCCCTTTCCCTGGTGACTCAACCGACCTCTGATTCGACTGACCTTCCGTTGATTGCTATCAACACCTCCAGCCAATTACCCTAATAACTTACATCCTCAAATTATCTCTCCGACCGTGCAACCTTCCTTACCATCCTTATTGGATATGATCTGATGGGATACTTGGATGGCACCCTCAAGTGCCCTCCTAAACCTGCTGCTAGGTCTTTTGCTGCTGTCTTGGCTCGTTTTGCACACTGGTGCTAACAGGATCAATTGCTTCTCAATGCCATATTTTCCTCAGTTTCTGAAACTGTGATGCCTCTCATTGCCATGTCTTCTACAAGCTATGATGCTTGGCAACATCTTGCCTGCTTATTTGCAAGCAAGTCTCGGGCTCGTATTATGCAGCTAAAAGGAGATCTGACCCTTATTCAAAGGGGCTCTCGCACGGTATCTGAGTTTCTTCATGCCGTCAAGGTGATCGCTGATGAACTCTCTTTAATAGATGCGCCAGTTTCTGAAGATGATTTGACATTGTATGTCTTAAATGGCCTCGGTCCGGAATTTAGAGATATGGTTGCTCCAATTCGCACTCACGAAACTGCCCTATCTTTTACAGAATTATATGATCTTTTGGTTGGTCATGAACACTATATTAAATGCATGGATGGAAACACTTCGACTCTGGTAGTTACAGCCAATTCCTCTCAGCGAAGGTCGTTCAATGGTCGCAACAAAAATGGCAAGCACAAGTCCAAACCTCAATTTAACAACATGCAAGCTACTTGGAAATCATCTGTTGTCTGTCAATTTTGTGACCAGCACGGTCACAGTGCCAAAAATTGTGGCAAACTGCAATCCCGACTTGTTGCACATTGTACTACTTCCTCTGCCCCACAGAATGGAAAATGGCTCCTCGATTCCGCTGCCTCCCACAACATTACTTCTGATCTGGCTAACCTCTCCATTCACTCGGAGTATGATGGACAAGATGAAGTTGTCCTCGGTGATGGTACTGGTTTAAGAGTTGCACGCATTGGCTCTACAACCCTTTCCACCAACTCACGTTCTCTTTATTTAAATGACACCTTACGTGTTCCACTTATACACAAAAATCTGATTTCCATTCACAAATTTACTCTTGATAATGATGTCATTGTTGAATTTCACCCTTTGTTTTATCTTGTGAAGGAACGGATGACGGGAAAGGTGCGCATGAAAGGTGCTCATGCGCGGTAGGTGTGAAGATGGGGTGTATCCTGTAGCCTTACAACCTTCCTCCTATCAAGCTAATGCTCTCACCTTGGCTGGAACTTGTACCTCCTTTGATCGGTGGCATCAAAGATTGGGGCATCCTACTCCTAAGCTTTTGTCCTCCTTACTCCGTAGTTACTCCCTACCCGTATCTTCTAGCAAGTCCAGAATGTCTTGATGTTCATCCCATTTTTATCCAGTTGTCTGCAATGCTTGAAAAACAATTTTCCACTCCGATTAAAAATTTATACACGGATAATGGTGGTGAATTCCTCGCACTTCGCCCATACTTGGCTGAACGTGGTATTAGTCATTATACCACGGCTCCTCTTACCCCCCCAACAAAATGGTAGTGTTGAACGTTGTTATCGTCACATTGTTGAAACTGGTATGACTCTCCTATATCATGCACCGGTTCCCTCTACCTACTGGACTTATGCCTTAGACACGGCTGTCTATCTTATTAATCGCCTGCCCATCCTTTTACTCACTCGTAAAAGTCCATTTGAAGCTTTATTTCATCGGGTTCCTGATTACGACAAATTACGCACTTTTGGCTGCCAATGCTATCCTTGTTTAGTTCCCTATCGCACGCACAAGCTTCAAACCAAGTCTATTCCCTGCATTTTTGTCAGCTACTCTCTAACCCAAAATGCCTTCAAATGTTTGGAATGTTTGGATTTGTCCACGGGTCGGCTATATCTCTCTCGCCATGTTACATTTGATGAAACTTCATTTCCATTTAAACATTCATCATCTGGTAGCGTGTTTAATGTCTCCCCTCCTAGTCATGTGCATCAATCACCTGCTCTCATCACACCAGTTCCTCCTATTCATGTTGTAGCCTCGACAGACCCTGTCCGCACAACTACCACGCCTGCTGCTCCTACAATCTCGTCACCTTCTGATGGTCAAGGTATGTCATCTGAACCCATTTCCAATGCCCCATCTAGTTCATCACTTCACACTACCTCTACCTTAAATGTGCCACCTTCACGTACTCACCATATGGCTACTCGTGCCCAAAATAATATTTTTCGTCCTAAGCAGCTCTCTGTCACCACAAAACATCCCATTTCACCACCTTTAGAGCCATTGTGTATGACTCTGGCCCTAAAAGATCCTCGGTGGCGTAAGGCTATGGCTGATGAGTTTGCTGCCTTAGTATCACATGGCACTTGGAAGCTTGTTCCTAAACCTCCTGGTCCTACCAAAAAATTTCATGGACCTAAATTCACAAACAAAATTGGGAGTCATCCAATAAAATGTTAGGTTTCAGTCTTGAATATCTACTCCAAAAGACTTTCTACAGAAATGCCTAAAACATGATTAAATCATCTCAAACACACCAAACAAAATGAGTTCACCTTATTGCACCTAAAAAATGGCTCCTCTCTTCGTTCATTCTTCCTAGAAACAACCTGTGCACTATATGTTACTCTATCCTTCGGCTTCTCGATCAGAAAGGGAACCAGTGCCAATAGATGGCAAGACTGTAACATCAAAATTATCAGCATATTATTCTATAGTTATAGATCATTATACTCATAATTATGAAAATAAAAAATATAAAAGCATCTGCAAAATTCTATTAAAAATAATATTAAAAAATAACATATAAGCTGAATTGAACTAACCATAATTGAGCATTTTATTCCAACAATGTATGGGGATAAATCGAAGTGAGTCAGAATCTTTTACTGAAAAGCTATGCAAACTTCATTGACGGGTAAATGGTACATATCTTGAAGTACAACTGTACAAGTTTATCTATAAGTTAAATAAACGTCTCAGGTCTTGAAATAAAGGACAAAATAGAAGTGCAACAAAAGAAAAACTTGAATGCAGGTTGAATTCTCACTAGGAAATCTGGACCCTGGTTGTAGTTTTTTGGTGTAAAATCATGCATTATGATATTATTAGTTATTACTCGGATAGACCATAATAAACACACAAAATATTTTCTAATTTAAAAGAAAAGAATAAGTTCAACAAAGAGTTTAAGGCTGAAAACTGTATAGTCGTGTATGCATTGCTCATGCCAATATATCGATATATTCATTAGGTCACGAGATTGGAAAACAAGAAGTTTGCCACCAAAACTTTTCATCGCTAAGAAAGTAGCCTGAAACAATCAAGAAGAATAGCATGCAACACTTATATATATATTGTATGTATGGATGCATATAAAAATCTCAAACTTTTATTACAGGCCCCAAAACCTGAATCAACTATTAAGAAACATCAATAGGATGGTTCTAGCAGTAGCTCTAAAGCGGTTCTCCTTCATATTGAAGAACCAAAGAATACATGCTTAATCATCATCTCATGACCTGCACAAGAAAAATTAACAAATATATGACTCAGATATATCTTTCCATCTTCAAAAGTAAAAGAATAATGGAAAAGCTCATCACTTATTGTCGAGTAAAACATATATAGATATAGTACAAAGAAGCTCAAACATGTCTTTCCATTTTCAAAAGTAAAAGGATATGGAAAAGCTCATCATTTATTCACTACAACAAAAAAAAAAAAAACCCTTTTGCAACACTCAAAGGCAACATTCATTGATTGAATGTTGCTAAGGGAGGCTATGACAACATTTTAATAAGTGAATGTTGCGATTGGTTAACTTTATTGAATTTTAACAACATTCTTTAAATGAATGTTGTCAATGTCACTTTTAGCAACGTTCAATGAACGTTGCGAAGAGCTCCATTTTTTGCAATGCTTAGTTGTTTTCGCAACTTTCAACTGAATGTTGTAAAAACTTAATATGAACGTTGCAAAAAATTATCCAACCCAAACCAAAAGAAAAACTCTAATTTTTCCATCTTTTCTCGTCTCCGCCTCTCACTCGTCTCTCATGTGTTCCTCTCTTACTGCAAGAAAATAGGGGTACTTTTAATTTTGACCCGGTCAAAGGAGCAAAATTTCAGTTTGACTTCCAAAAGAATGAATATTATGACATTCGCCTCTTGTATGGTAAAAGACAAAGATACCCTTAAATGTTTTGTACAATTACAAAATCATATATTGTTGAAAAGGCTATACTACCCTTTTACTTAATAATTGAAAACCAAACATTTCCCCACTTATAAAAACTTCAAAACGAGCTTCCAACACAGAAAAAACTCTCATCTTTTCATCTGCTTGAACCTCAAAATCTAGAAGAACTTTGGAACGTTGAAGCTGAAAATTTTTTTCACATCAATTACTTCAAATCGGTAAGTACATTTAATCATGTTTAATTTCGTTTTAAGTAAATTAGTATACGTTAAATAGAGAAATTTTATGTCGACATAGTTTTTTTTAACAGAACCTATCAAAAAAAAAAAAAATTAAACGGATGTATAACTTACGTTTAAATTACGCATGCTTAATTTCGTTTTTAGAACGGTATTCTCCTACGCCAAACTGGTTTAGCTTAACAAACAGTCGGAAATAGTCTGAAACAGCCGGCTGTTGGATGTTTAACAGCCGGAAACAAACAGCCGGCTGTTAGGCTGTTAAACAGCCTTCGCTGCAGCTAATTTTTTGTCTTTTTCTTTCTTATAATTAATATTTGAAGTTGATTAAAACCATTTCCTCATGCAGATATGATAATCCCCGTGTGTTATTTCGGTGATTTCAAATTAAATGAAAATAATCGGTGGGAATGGAGATGGACGAGTGACATACGTGGTTGTAGTGCAATTCCCGTAACAGAAAGTACACCATATTTAGAAATGTACCACGATTTGCAAAATAAGCTGAATGTCGATCAATCTCAATACGATATGCAATTGAGATATCTATTCAACGGTTATGGGGATTCATCCATTCCGATGCCACCGGTATTCGTTACGAATGATGCTGAATTGAATTATCTATTAGAATTGAATAAAATGCATCGGACTCCGACTGTTCTTGGTGTGACTTTAATTACGAAGGATGTTATCGAAGGTGAACGTGAAGATTCGGATAGGGCGGATAACAATGATCGAGGTTTTTGGGAGACAGTGGAGATAGTTCCTGCGGATGATGTGGGTATTCCTGAGACAGTTGCTTCTGATCGTGATGTCGCTGTTACGCGCAGAATTCCGTCAACAGTTGAAGACAGTGAGAACATAAACGACTTTACAAATGAGAATTTGATTGCTTTATCCCGACAGAGACACGAGCCTGGTGGGAGCTCACAGGTTGGAACAAGTGGACCGTCCTCGAATTCTTCCCGTGTGGCTCCCGATGATGAGAACTTACAGGTCGGGCAACTTTTTGAAACCAAGCAAGATTTGCAGGAAGCTGTGCACCGGCTGACATTAAAATATAACTTTGAGTTCAAGGTAAAGAAATCAAACAAGTCATTGTTGACAGTTGCTTGCGTCGAAAATAGTTGCAATTGGCGCTTGAGAGCAACTAAGATGGACACAAATGAGTGCTTCGTAATTCGCAAGTATTTACGGGAACATACTTGCGAAGTGGGAATTCTTCGAAACGATCACAGGCAAGCTCGAGCATGGTTTATTGGTCGGCAGATAATGCACAAGTATCAGGATCCACGGACGATCTACAGACCCTCAGACATCATTAACGACGTCCGTCGAGAGTACGGAGTGGTGATGAGCTATCAGAAAGCGTGGAAGGCCAAAGAATGTGCGTTGGAGGATTTAATGGGATCGGCTGAAAAGAGCTATGCTAAATTGGCTAGGTATTGCCATAACATGGGGACAACTAATCCTGGCACGGCATTTTTTATTGAGACGGGGGGTGATAATTGTTTTAAGTATTTCTTCATGGCTCTCGGACAATGTATTCGGGGTTTTCGAAATGCAATGCGACCCGTAATTCTAGTTGATGGTACGACTCTGAAAGCTAAATATCAAGGTAAATTAATTATTGCTACATGTCAAGATGCCAACATCCAAATTTACCCTATTGCATTCGGCATAGTCGACAGCGAGAATGATCTGTCCATGCGTTGGTTCTTTTCTAAACTGAGGGAAGTGATCGGGGAAGTCGAAGACCTTGCCTTTGTAACCGATCGAGGACAGTCTATAATAAACGGTATCGCTGAAGTATTTCCTGAGGCACATCACGGGTATTGCATGTACCATATACAAGGTAATTTGAAGACTATGTATCGGGGCACAGGCATCGTTTCATTGTTCAAGAGAGCAGCCGAAGCTTACAGTGCTGAAGAGTGTAATAAGTTCATGGTCGAGATAGGAAGTAAATCATTACCGTTGGAGTATCTGACGAAGATGGGGATCGAACATTGGGCGCGGGCATACTTTCCAGGACGTCGATACAACATGATGACGTCGAATAACGCGGAGTCTCTCAATGCATTGTTTAAGAAGGATCGAGAGTTACCAATTCTCGCAATGATTGAGAACATTCGTAACAAGCTACAACAGTTGTTTCATGACCGACGTGCGGCATCAGAGAGTTGCACTAGCGAGTTGGCCCCAGCTCAAGAGGAGAAACTGTTTAAGGCGACAGAGGTTGCGAGGAAGTTGAATGTGGAAGCACTAGATGAGTTTCTCTTCTCCGTGCAATGTGCACGTAATACGGCATAAATGGTGGACTTGACTGATAACACGTGCACTTGTACGAGATTTCAGTTGGAGAGTTTTCCATGAGCATACTGTTGCGGTGGCCATGTATCGAGGCTTTGCTGCGAGAACGTTGTGCTCTTTGTATTATACGACTGAGTCTTGGAGAACAGCATATGCCGAGACTATATTTCCTCTGCCGAATGAAGTCGAGTGGGAAGTTCCCGAGCACATTCTCCCATTTCATAATTTGTTACCACCAGCAATTGAACCGCGTGGTCCTGGACGTCCAAGTACATCTAGAATACCATCTACCGGAGAGTTTCCTCGACCGCGTAGGTGTGGCCGCTGCAGAGCCGTAGGGCATACTCGGCAATTTTGTACCTGTCAAATTCCCCTAAATGACGACTAGATAGGTACGTGAAATGAATAATATTTCCTTTTACTATACACTGTTCAATATTTGTTATTTATAAATCTTCAATATACAAAAAATAGTTCCGCACTCGGCATACGGGTAAAATAACAAAGAATAATGAAATTTCCAATTTGAATATTATATTACATTGAACACAAATTTACAATTATTTCAAAATTACAAAAATAATTAAATTTCCAATTTGAATGTTATATATATTGAACACAAATTTACAATTATTTCATAATTACAAAAATAATTAAATTTACAATTGAAATGTTACATATGTATAACTGAAATTTATGGGTCAACATTAAATTCGAACAAATCGCATGCTAGCTTTTTTCTCCAGTTCTGTATCCACGACTGGTTGATTTCATCAACCTTATGTCTTATACTTAAAAATTCAACGTACTTAATGGCAAATATGCCACAGTCGCCGCTGCAATTGAACAAGAATGAATCAGTTTAGTACTGTGTAAATAAAAACTAAATCTGAAAGATGAAAACAACAACGTTCAAACACTTACCTTACGGACTGTCGCGCTGTCGTCGTGTTCCGAACGATCCGCAATTTGTCCTGTACATTTATCCCCGCTCGTCTGGCCATCATAGGAACAATGACAGCCACGGACTCCAGATTTTGCTCCAACTGGCCCTGTGTCAAACATGAATGATCTGGGTCGTACACATATATAGTCGAGTCAGCAAAAACGATCTCCAGCGTAACATAGTGTTTATTGATGCACGCTGGAATGTACATATGTGTACAACCCTCCTATGATTTTCCCGCGACACTCGGTGACAGTCCTATCACCCACTCGAGCGCTTTCCACTTGGCATTGTCCACCTCTCTAAATAAGTTCGGGTACGTCCCATCGATGAACGTCCTCCTCTTGGCCTCAGCCGTGAAGGGGGAAACAACATACTGTGACGGCACTCTCAATCTCTTGCCGACCACCTGCTCCGTCTCATCAACAGCATGTCTCTTACCCTCAATCACGCCGGACGTCCTCTCGACCTCCGGGGCCACCTCCTCCGCCCCCTCCATGGGGGCCTCCCCCTCCGTCGCCACCTCCTCTGCCCCTCCAGTCGGGGCCACCCCCTCCGTAGTTCCCTCTCCCATCCCCATCGGGGCCACCCCCTCCATAGACAACCACAAGGACTCCAATGTCTCATCACGCCAAAAATATGGGTGACCCCCCTCTCCATCACCATCTCTGCCACCCTCTCGATCATGGTCTCCACCATCCCCTCTGTCCCCCCATCGTCTGCCGGCTAAAT
>NW_019265290.1:273456-273654 GCF_002742605.1 Olea europaea var. sylvestris
GTTGTCCTCCTCCCTGAATAAGTTCGGGTACGTACCATCGATGAACGTCCTCCTCTTGGCCTCAGCCGTGAAGGGGGAAACAACATACTGTGACGGCACTCTCAATCTCTTGCCGACCACCTGCTCCGTCTCATCAACAGCATGTCTCTTACCCTCAATCACGCCGGGCGTCCTCTCGACCTCCGGGGCCACCTCCTC